>NC_056729.1:1962182996-1962200620 GCF_019279795.1 Protopterus annectens
ATATTCCTGTAGCCCAAAACTTCAGCACGTTTGTCAGGTTTTCTGTGTCTGGGTCATTATCACTTATCTACATTACCCTTTGGGTTATCTTCAGCTCTAGGGGTATTTACAAAGTTGCTAGCTCTAGTTTTAGCTCACTGCAGACTGAATGGTAGTCACATATTTCCTTATTTAGACAGCATATTCATCTTTGCAGCATCCGTTTCTTGAAGTCAGGAGTCATTACAATGGGTTTCTTCTCTTTTGACCAATTTTGGGGTTGCAGACAAATCTTCAGAAATCCTCCTTGACCCCATCTCACAGGATTCTTTCTAGGCTATCTTATACTAGACACCTTGCAGCAAAAGACCTTTTTTGAACAGTAAAGGTAGATTTTTATCTGTAAACTTTCCTGAACTTTTCAATCCAGTCTTAAGACTTCAGCCAGAGAGGGTTTCATGATTTTAGGGTACATGACCTCTGATTCTCATTCTTGCCAGGATACATATGAAAGAGCCAGTAGTTTCTAAAACATATGGCCCCAACATTTGCATCCTTTGGAATTTCAGAGTTCAGTCTTAGGCTTTGTAAAAATGGAACTGCACTGGTGGAGATTACAGATACAAGCAGATCTGGATGTCCCCTTTTTTCTTCTTCCTCCAAACCAATTCAGAACTACAAATATCTCAAATTTCATTTGGAGGCTTGGGGGTGAAGGCCTGTAGAACACTTCAGACAAACCAGAGCATATCATTATCAAAGAGATGTGAACTGTGACCAATGTCTTGAAATCTCTTTATCATTTATGGTCCCTGGACCTCTTCAGCTAATAGCAGACAACACCACAGTGATGTGGTATACAAACAAGCAAGAGGGCACCAGATCATACTGTATGTACAGGTTGGTTTTGATGGCTTGAGAGGTAGCTCTTCAGCACACCTTAACCCTCATAGCATCTTACATTTCATCAGAATACCATGAGGTGTCAGACAAGCCTAGCAGCACTAGGATGCATCCTCATGAATGGAAATTAAACAATGTGGTCTTCAAGGAACTTATCCAGTTGTGAGGAGCACATCCAGTAGATTTGTTTGATTCCTTTCAAAACAGAAAACTGAATAAATTCTTCTCTAGGGCACCTTGCAAGCAAGCCTAGAAAACAGATGTATTTTCATTCACATGGATTGGAATGTTCCTTTATGCATTTCCAGCCTTTCCACTGATACCAGGGTAATTCTGAAAATTCAGAAGAACTCTCCAAAACTCATTGTGGTGAATCTGTTTGGGTCCATGCAACATTTTTTCTCCCTTCTTATAGAATTGGCCAAGGGCATTTACCACAAGCTGCCTCACAAACTAAGCCTACTCACAAAAGGCAGGCGTTTGATACACCTCAATCCCAAAAATCTTTAACTAACTGCCTAAACAATTCGGTTCTAATTCCTTTTAGGCACCTCGTTCCAGTGGATGAACAGCAGGCACTAAAGAATGCAAGAAAACCTGCTACAAGAAGATCTTATATTGGCATATGGAAAAGATTTTCTAGCTGGTGCATAGCCAATAAACAGGGCCCTATCAGGGATTATACATTATTATGTTTTTTCCGTACTCAGTCTCTTACAAACTCTCCCATGGAGGTTTGTGTTTGTGTCTAGCCTTTCAAGCCATGAAAGATCGAACCCTGTTTGACCTCCTTTTCCTTCACAGAACTAATGGTACCTCAAATATTCAGTTACAGGAATTAGACCTTCAACAGCAGATAAATAAGGCACTTTGGTGCGATAGATTCTTATCCTAAAGTATCCCTCACCTCTGGAACAAACTTCCACTGCATGATAAGAACAGGAACACCCTTACCACCATCAAGGTAACCTAGATAATGGGATGAGCAGCTTAAAGTTCTCCCTTGGTCTAGTTTTGTCTTGCTCTCCTTGAAGCTCAGTGGAACTTTTGAGTAGAACTTTTTGCTAAGCTTGAAATGGTTTACAGACTTTTTGCTTAGTACTTACCTATCAACACATGAACATATGATGCTCAAATATTTGTGTTTGTTACTGTTCCTTGGCCTCTCTTACTTCTCCATCAAGATACATCTTACAGCCTTTTTAGCATGTCTGCCCATGGATCTTCCACTTTTTTATGTTTTTGTAAAACAGTTTCTTAAGGGAGTTTTACCTGAGACCACCTTGCAAACAGGTTGCTCCTTCCTGGGTTCTTAACTTTGCCAGGAAAAAGTTAACCATGTGTCCATTTGAACCAGCTGATCAAGCAGACTTAAGATTCATAGATTCATCTTTTCATAAATGTAAACTAGGCTTACCACCACCAGGGCCTTTATAACCCTAGCTGTGCAACCCAACCCAGTTATGTCCCTGTGTATTGTGAACATTTATTGGGGGGGTTAGTTTGGAAGTTTCTAAAGGTTATGTGTGGGAGGAGGTATGTTAGTTTTATATAGTTACTATCTGCCTCTGTCTTTCAGTGACATGGTGGCCAGATCTAGGGTGAATTTCTGATTTCCAATCAAATTGGTCAAGATTACATTTAAATAGGGTTAAGGATGGACTCTGCTTCACATGAGAGCCAGTTCCAGAACATGGTGATCCTCTGAGACATATTTCTGTTTCACCAACATGTCCTATTTATATTGCAAGCAAAATGTAAGTATTTGGATCTAGTGTTTCTGATGTTGTTCATTTTGCGAATGTGCAAGAGGTCCATCAAAGCTGGATTCAATGATGCCTTGTATGCAAGGCATAGACCATCTCTCAGTAACCTGCAGACCAAGTATAGAGACAGGGTTTTAAGGTAATCAATATAGGACAATGTGTTTATACCCTCAAATCTCCTGATAAGGAACAGTTTTGGCATTCCAAGCATTGCATATGTTTGGTCAGGTACATTCCATTCCAAAGGGGGCATTATACTCGTTGCACAGAAAACTGTTCTTATTGCTCTGACATCTGCAAGAAGAGTATCTGAGTTACAAGCTCTATGGTCTTCTGTACAGATAGGGTCTCAATAAGAAGAAATCCTACATTCATTCCCAAGATTGGTCCAGAGTTCACTGTAAATTTCACAGTGTTCTATCTGGATCCTCAGAACCAGGAAGAAAGGATTATGCATACTCTGGATGCTCATAGGCAGCTCAGGTACTACCCTGACAAAACTAAGTCCTTTAGAGAAGTTGATCAGCTACTTGTTTCAAATGTTTAGATGAAAACAGGACAACTCATGTCAAAACAGACAATTCCCAGATGGCTGTCATTATCTATTGCCTTTTGCTATTCCCACTGTGGTAAACCAGTTTGACACAGCCTTGTGTTCTTTGACGCCAGATTAAAAAAGGGTGGACTCTAGAGGTATTCTGGTAGCAGCTGCTTGGTTATGATTTGCACATACCTTTACAGTGCATTATAAACTTGATTTATTTTCTAGACCCAGGACAGGCTTTGCTAAGAGTATTCTGTCCAGATTCCCCAAGTTGGACAAGCTTCGGTAATCAACCCATATACAGCCAAGTGGCTGCTGTAGTAGTCAGAATGATTAACATAGTACAGTTGCGTAATTTGAGCTTACCAATAATACACTGCACCCAATGTGCTTGGGATATAAAATTATTATTTCATGTTTTTGTCTTTCAGCATGAGTATCATTTTTCTTAACTTCTGGGCAAAAACATCCTGAAGATTCTTAACTGTGACTGTTTATTTTCTGTCCACAGAGCTGTCAGAGTGAAGGTGTGGAAGAGAGCCAAAGCTTTTGGAAGCTGGCTAGTTGTTGTTTCATGGGAAGGCAGAACCCATGTAGTCTAAACTCTACTGCAGCAGTGAGAAAGCCTAAAGGCTACTGCAGCAGTGAGAAATTCAAACATCTACTATTGTTAGTAAGTGCAGTTTGCACAATTGTACTGTGTTAAGTATAAAATGTACAAATATTCAAACCTCAATAGATTAGTCCCACGAAATCAACACACAAAAATCAAAAACACAAGAAAGTATAAATGTGCTTTATGCAGGTGGATCAAGCCCCCTAAACCCACGACATCCCCTGTAAACTATATATAACAATTTTGAGATGGTGCCTGCACAAACCTGACAAAGGCAACTTTTAAGAGCTCAGAATCTCCTCCTCTCTGTGGTAGGGGATTGGCTAAGCCCCTCACATCAGGTACAGCCTATAGCCTGTCTCAGATTCAGTTATTCACTTTTCAGTACCAGTTAAAGGACTCACAATTGAATCTCCTCAGCAACCTGCATTGGTGATTTATAGCTTCCATCTCAGATGAGATCATGTTAGGTATTTTCCTTCCTCTTTTTTATTACATATCTGTGTTTTCTTTCTGTTTTATTTAAAATAAAAAGTAATATATGTATGTTAACTTTCTATTTTAATATTTACAACTTCTGTTAATTCCTATTGGATTTCTAACTTAGTACTGTGTTATTTGTTAGCTTAGTAGTGCTTTAAAACAGTTACGGGGCTCATACCTCTCAACCTGGAAACATCAAAAATCTGTACATAGGCCCATGAAAAGTAGGTACAACCAGCCAAAAATTGGCATGCTGATTAGCATAACATTTGCTTGCATAATTATGTAACCCCATCCATTCCATTGGAACTGTGGGATACCATCAACATGCATTTTTCTGCACAGTAAGTTATGAACTTCTAATTTCTGGCTTAACTGTAATATTCACTGATTTAACAGTAAAATCAAACATTTCACGAGGGACGGGGCAAAAGTAGGAGGCAAAATCAGAGGCAAAACTTGTTAGTACATGCTTTACATTTTGCCCATTTATTCCCTTCATGTTTTGAGACAGAGTTCCACATTTTGGAGATGGAAGGCTGAGAGTTATCAGTCTCTGTTGTCTTCTCTCTGCTGAGATCATATTTCACTGCTTGCTGTTGAGAGGTATGTTTCACACTTAAAAGAAGTTATTTTAATGAATCGCTGTAATCCAGTATCATTTACTATGGATATCAGGTAAATATTCCTAACACTGAACATGTGACAGACACTTTGAATGTGGAACCATACCAAGAGGAATATAAACATTGTAAGGCTTAAAATGAGGAACATTCCTCATCATGAGGTACACTTTAGAGGTATGGTTCAATTGTTTTAAAGTTTTTTTGAAACACATTTTATTGAAAAGAATTTTGACTCTATTAAGCTTAAGAAAAATATAGGATTGTAAACTAGACATTAACATACAAAAATAACAAAATCTGACTACGTAAATAGCTGTGTATGGTATTTGCAAAGTTAACCAGAACAGCATTCTTACCTGCAGCTGAATGCCAAAAATTTCCAGCAGCAGGTGGTGCTGATGCTGACATCATATGGCTATCCTCATCAACATGATGACGTCCCTGAGATGGGTTCTCTGCCATCTGCTTGTAAGTGGCACCTCTGAGGGAATTCTATCATCTAGTTGCTTGTGTTTTGTGAGTACTGATGATGTCTTTAGTGATTTGCTGTGTCACACATCAATCACCGGCTCCTGTTCTCCCTGTAGTTTTGACTTAGGCAGGCTTCTGAGATGAATGTTAGGTATTGCTGTTGCAAGTCAGTCAAGAGCTTTGCATGATACTGTGCCAAAGAGAAATAGGTGAGCGCAGTTTGGATAGGTGTTTTAGGTCTGAAAATCAAGAGATACCTTCAGAGAGGGAAAATAGGTGTCCCAGATTAATGCACCTGCAAGCCATATAATGAAATGAATTTAGTGCCAAGGTGTCACTTTTTTTTTAAAGTTAAGTTGTTACTTTCTTAGAAGCTTCTTCTCCTTTGTTTGTGTGCCCATGGCAGCATACATACATCTCCACCTGTCTTTGCCACCAACATGTGTGACATATGGACAGAATGCATGACTTCTGATCAGACTTGAAAATGGCAATGCAAACACAGGGAACTCAAATACTGTTTTTGATGTTTGCCGATTGCAAGTATTGTATGTCTTGTTTTTGCATATTGGAAAATGCCATTTCCTATACTGCAAATTTTTTTGTTTTGTTTTTATAAACAGAAAACCAAGAACAAGTAAAAGGCACCAATAAAGCAAAGCAGATCCACAACCTGGAAGCTGGCTCTGGAAGCCCAGAATAAAAAGTTGATGAAATGCTGATATTCCTTCTTCCACAAGGCAGAAAATGAAAGGCTGCAACTTACATAAAACTTTCTTGCTTTAATAACAAACAACAATCTCCTCAAGCGCTTTCGCTCAGCCTGGTGCTGAGCTTTTCAGCACCAGGCTGAGCGAAAGCGCTTGAGGAGATTGTTGTTTGTTATTAAAGCAAGAAAGTTTTATGTAAGTTGCAGCCTTTCATTTTCTGCCTTGTGGAAGAAGGAATATCAGCATTTCATCAACTTTTTATTCTGGCCTTCCAGAGTCAGCTTCCAGGTTGTGGATCTGCTTTGTTTTGTTTTTATACTTCATATGATTTTTGAGAGACAGCATGACTAGCATATCTCATATATGGCACTTAAGAGCTTTGCGGTAGTGGTCTTATTTGATTTATTTACATGATTGCAAGTAGTAAAGAAAAAAAAATTGTTATTTCAAGGGGCCACTCCGGAGTTTGTGGCACCCATTGTTTTAGTCCCAAAACTGGGAAATTCTAAGGAATTTGGTAGAGTTGAGAGGTATGGCAGGGCTTTTCTTAACTGACATGACTTGTACTAAGAATGTGAAGTTCTGTGGTGCCATTTGAACACTAGAGGCTGTTTCCTGTCCTGGCAGGGTGCCAAGAGGCCTATTATTTTTGTTGTTTATTTGCTTCATTTTGAAGTTCTGACTGGAAAATATTCATTTTTTTGTCATCTTTTTCTTCGTTTATATGATATTCACTCATGGGTTAACACTGCTATAGACATTTTTATCATTAAATTGTGATTTTACTGCATATTACTTTATTTGTATTTTATGTGGAGGTTTTTTTCATTTCTGACAAGGGGAATCTTTAGAATATGCTTATTTTTAGTTTTATGTTGTTTTGATTGCCATCGGTGGTGGCAGCCCATACATCTGGAATACTGCAATGCTGATCAGGAGGACAGCTACTGTTATGGTATGTTCTTACACAACTGTATTTTATCATTAGGAGTAATACATAACTCTTGACCATGGGATAGGTAAGGCAATCTATACCAAATAGAATAGGTTATTTCAAACACAAAAATGGAAATTGGCTGGGCTTGAAGTGGTCCACAGTAGCAACTAGCCTAGCACTTAATTATGAACCTGTGAAAGGTTTAGGTTTGATTTAAGGGCATAAATTTGATTTTTTAACTAGTTGAACAGGTGAATTATAGTTGGTACTATGACTGTCTACTGCACTGTGTAGATTGTAGAAAAATTTTCAGCACAGTTTAAACTGTTTCTGTTGTATTTTATGGCGTTTTCTGTTACACTTTATGGAGTTTAGCCCTATTTGTTGTGTGGTAGCATAGTTTATATTTTATGTTATTGCTGCGTTAGTTAGCCCTTAATAGTGTCAGTGTATTATTCTGGCTGGTGGTTTTTCTCCCCCCCCCCATCAAATCCAGTTGCACCTACAACAAAAACATGCCTCGGCCTATGGTGTATAAAGCTGTTGTTGCCTTAAGCCAGCTGACAGACCACTTACCTTTATTCCATTCACCCTCTTGTGTGAACCTGCAGCCCTCTATGGTACAGGGGTCAAACAGATCCTCCAGAGCTATTCCAGTACCTGATTCAGGTATGGGAGAACTAGGCACTTTAGATGCAGGAAAGGTCCAGGGTAAGAAACCCCTTTCCATACATAATACTCTGACCCCAGATATTTTGCCCTATAATGTAGTTCATTATAAGAAGAAACAGAAACTTCACCACATGAAGACAATCCAATTATTACTATGTATACGGCTGATGTGGTTTCTTTAGTTAAGAGCATTTTACAATCAGCTAGTCTTGTAGGCTGTGCTCCTATTCAGAATGACTATGAGGATACCTTCTCTAGAGAGCAGTCTAATGCTGCAGATTTTGATGAAGACTCTGATGCAGACAGTAGGGAATACACTGATTCCATCCAATTAGGTTCTTCGGAAGATTTTCAGGTTCAAAAACCCAAGCAAGTGTTCACCTTTTCACAGATTTGTAAAAGTTTATAGATATACTTGACTGAAAGCAGTCTAGAGCTACACCAGAGAATGGTAGCATACCTCTCAACTGTCTAGATTTTTGCAGAATGTCCAGATTTTTGCCTCATATTTTTGGTCTGTTCCTCATAAAATTTGTGTTTTTCTGGCAAATCATTGAAGATTGAAGTCACTAAATAACACTTAATATCAGACAATTGAGTCTCAGATTTTATATCCTTCAGAAAATGTATAATAATGCAAAACATGTTATTCTACAATCTCTCTGAGTTTATAGGAGCAATATTTAAACCCTGTCCCTATTTTTGGGCCTTTGTCATCGTGCCCACTATTTTTGGCTTAGTCCAGATTTCATGCACTGAGAGTTTGAGAGGTATGAATGGGAGAGTTTATGATATTATTAAGGATGAGGTTCCAAATGTTTTGGCTGTTCCTCTTCTGTTACTGGCCTTAGAAGTTGCCTTTAAAACTGCATATAAAACCCCTTTGGCTAGTGAACCAGTTCCTGAAAAGGCAATGATAAAATAATAGGTGTACTCTGATCTTGTAGCTCTATTTCCTCCTTTATCAGCCAACCCAGCTGTAGTTTCTCCAGCTGCAAACTCAAACAGCAGGGTTTTGGCTTCTTCGAACCCGGAAGTGCCAGTTAAAATTGACAAGTGATTAGACTCTGAGGGGAACGGTAACTCAGTCTAGTAATTTAGACTTTAGAATTTTAAATTATCAGAGATTCATGTGGAAATTTATTTTACAATGTGCTTACAGTTTACATGACTTGGCTGCATCTTTGTCTGCTGAACAGAAGTGTTATATGAGGAGTCTGTTTCTAATTTAACTCAGGTTTCAAACCATGCTTTGAGGAATGTCTTTCTAGATATGCAGCTGCTTCTGTTCTATTGAGAATGTTTGCTTATCTGCAAAACAATATTTTTTCTGAGGACTTTAAAAATGAGCTTTTTGAATGCTCTTTTAAATTCTGAATGTGTTTTTGGTCCTACTGCTACCCAGATTCTCAAACAATGGCATGATGGAGGTAAATTGATGTGTGGAGTATCTAGAATGTTTCACATTCCCAGATTCTCCTGTAACAAGGCATCCAACTTCAATGGGCAGAACAAGCAAACATTCTGGCCTAACAAGAGTCAGGGTACCAAGAGTAAATGGCAGGAAGTTAATGTTTCCAAATGAAATAAGAGGTTCCTTTCACAAAAAAAAGATCATTCCAGCTGTAAAGAATAACTGTGTCAAGACTCAAGGCATCCCGTCCCCTCCTCCTGTCCCCCCTTCCCTTTTCCATTCCACCATGCTTTCACTCAACCAGCAGCCTGGCCACAAATAGTCTCAGACAAGTGTTGAGACTAATTCAGTAAGGATGCTCATAGCAGTGGACAGAGCATCCTGCTCCCTTTAGGGGAACCCCCCCCCCCCACACACACACACACACACACACACACACCCTCTAGACTAGACACACCTGTTCTCTCTGGTACTCCTTCACAAGTTGCAAACAGGGATTATAATACTAGTTCATGCACCACAAAAAGGAAAAGGATTTTATACCAGAATCCTTTGCATATTCAGAAAGGAACTATCTTGGAGACTAGTGTTAGATTTGGTGTACCTAAATGCCTTTCTGAAAATACCTACATTTAAAATACTCACCCTGCAGACAGTCCTACCCCTTTTTCCAGACCTCTGTTTTATGGTGAATTTACATCTCCAGGATGCTTATCATCACATGCCATTTGCTCCCCACTTCATGATCTGCCTACAATTATGCCTCACAGCCTCACCAAGAATTGTCTTCCTGGGATGTATGATGGACATGGAAAAAATTATGACCTTTCTACAAGAAGACATAGTCCTGACTGTTCAGAACATTTTCAGGGGGTTCTCTCTTCAAGAAGTTTCCACAGACGTTATGGCATCAATAATCCTCATGACATCACAGGGCAGACTACATATTTTATTTATTTAACATTTGCTTACCGTGGAAGTCCGACTGGGCTAGTTGCCCATTTTCAGAGGACGCCTGGGGAGAAAAGCTTCACATAAAAGTACACAGTATAATAACACATAATTATACACGTCAGAAAAATTATAAAGATCATAAAGAAAGTATACTGTACAATGGAATACTATTCAATAACGTTTGTCCAATAACATACAATAATTTTGTCAGTAGTTACATATACATCTGAGTAGTAAGTGGGAAAGGAATTTGAGGATGGACTGAGGCAGGGAGACAACATCTGAAAGATTCAGTGCTACGTAAAAAAAAAATGTTTGACCCAGCACCATTGTCCCCTGGAGTTCCGGGTACGAGTGCTGGATTTTGCAAAACAAGACTTACAGGGGTAGGGGGACCATATGTCTCTTAATCCAGGCCTCTGTTCAGTCAGTCCAGACAGAACCGTCGGATTTTTCATGGGGGAATAGTGCACAGGCGAGTTCAAGTGCACGGCTAATGGGGTCCTTTGGACACTACACAGCACATAAACATCAAAGAAATGTTAACAGTGATTCAGGTCATAAAAGTTCTTCACTGCTTATGGTCTACAGGTACCCTTTTGTTGGTCAAAGAAGTGTTATTTGAAGAAATGAAGAGTACAAGCTCATACCCTCTTTGTCAGTTGACAGTGATGGCCTTGGAGGTAGCCTTACAGCATTTACTGATGTTTCTGGCTTCAAACATTCTGTCAGGGCAAAACATAGTGGCAGACAGACTAAACAGATCCAGAACAGACCTTCACGAGTGGAAAATCGGGACAGAGTCCTGCCTAGATTTGGTCTGTATGTGAGGAACACTTCAAATAGATCTGTTTGTCTCCTTTTAAAACAGACACTTGGAAAAATACTTTTTGAGACATCCTTGCAGCCATGCTTGGTGCACACAAGCATTCTTGTTTCTTTGGATGAGAAGTTCTTTTATACATTTCCACACCTTGTAATAATCCCCAAGGTACTTCTGAAGATTCAGAAAGAACTGCCAGAGATCATGGTAGTGACCCCTTTTTGACCCAGGCAAAGTTGGTTCTCTTTCTTAATTAAATTTTCCAAGGGCAATTACCACATGCTTCCTCAGACTCTGTATCTGCTCATACAGTGCCAGAAGTGACTGGTACACCTCAGCTTAGAGTAATTGCTACCAACAGTCTAGATGATTCTTTCATGATACCTTTTAGGTACTTGTTCCATGAGGATGTGCAGCAGGTGTTGAGGGAGGCGAGAAAACTTGCGACTAGAAAATCTTATGTTTACCAGTGGAAGATGATTTCTAGGTGGTGCCTAATCAATATCAGAGGGTGTATTATGGGTGTCTACCCCTCTGGTTTTGAAGTATTTGTTTGAGCTACTCAACATTTGCTTATCTTGTATATCTATCAAGGTGCATCTTGCAGCCATGTCAGTTTGTCTGACCATGCATCCCCCTCTTTCATCTCTTTTTGTGGTTAAACAGTTTAAGAAAGTAGTGTTGCACCTGAGACCTCCTTGAAAGCAAATTCCTCCTCCTTGGAATCTCAACTTTGTTCTTGAAAAATTTACCTTATCTCCTTTTGAGCCTGCTTTTCGAGCTGATTTGAGGCTTCTCTGACATGTGCAAGCTGCAAGCTCTCAGGGTGGGCCTGACTTACCCGATTTTCCACAAGGACAGATTTATTCTACTCACTAATCCTTCTTTCATGCCAAAAGTTGTTTCTGAATTTATTATGATTCAAGTCATCAATCTCCTAGTTTTCTTTCCAGAACCTAAAAACAAGGGAGAGACAGTTCTACACACCTTGGATGTGTATAAGCAGCTCAGGAACTACTTGGACAGAACTAACATTGGGAGTTAGCATGCCTTCTAGACACAAGATACACAGGGTTTGATTCCCACCTGTGAAAGGGACATTAGCTAAGCTTAAAGTAGCGCACAAGGGCAGCTAGCCTAGTACTTAACCTATGAAGCTATGAAACTGTGAAGAAAGCACTTCAGGAAAGCTAAGCTGCTGTTTATTTCATATTCTAAGGCCAAGAAGGGTCAGTTTGTTTCTAAGTGAGTAGTTGCTCATTGATTGTCCTCTTCTATTTTTTTTTACACCTACCATGGTAAATCAATTCCATGCAAGGTTAAGGCACATTCCACCAGAGCCTTATCTTCTTTGGTTGCATATTGAAAAGGAGTGTACTCTAGAAGCATTCTAGTGGCAGCAACTTAGTCCTCTTCACATACTTTTACAAAACACTGCAAACTGCATTCTTTCTCAGGTTCCAGAGCAGGCTTATCCGGTACCACGTCCAGAGACTCCTGGAACTTTATCATTCCTCCTCTGAGGTAAGGTAAGCTTTGGAAGACTATCTATATGCCATTGAGGCACTGTGAATGCTGAACATAATACAGTTTCTTAAATCCTACTCACCTGTAACAGTAGATGTTGAAGTTTCACACTACCTCGTGACAGTACCCACCCATCATCCACCTTATTTTATATATTGGCCATCTTACTGTCTTATCAACAAGTTACTACCCTACAGCTAATTCTTCCAATCCCATTTTTAACTACTTTGTTCTCTTTTTCCTGCTCATCACTTTGCTTTGGGTGTTACCACATACTTCTGAATCCTTCTCTCTCTTCTCATAGTACAAAAAAAAAAAAAAAGGTTTTTGTTACCATGGAATACATGTTATTGTCTAACAAGATTCTTGTAATTAATGTTTAATGTACTGTTTGTGTATGTCTTCTATGTGGAGCTTTTCTCCCCGGGCCTCTACTGAAAATGGACATGTATCCAGCTAGACTAGCCCGGTCAACAAATGTAAAATAAAATAAAATAAATAAGTAAATAAAATAAATATATAGTTTGATGGAGTCCAACCTTGCTGTATTGTTATTTGACTTTGTTTAATTGTGTTGGTGTTTTGGGATAAACATTAGTTGGTTTCAGGCAAATTTTGCTTGTGGTCCTTCTTGGTTCATCTGATTTAGCACGAAAAGCTTGAATAACTGACTGTGACAGGGGTTTCCATGATGGGATGGGCTTAGCTAATCCCCTATTGCAAGGAGTTTAAAGAGGAGATTCTGAGCTCTGGAAATCTGCCACCTGCCACTGAAGCATGTAAAATTTGAACATCTATTGTTACTGGTAAGTAGGTCTTACACAACTGTACTTTTTCACACCTGTCAGTCCTTCAACTACAGGTAAACATCAGGGCTGGTACAGCTTTTCCCATTGGGCTGTTAAAAGACTTAATGTCTTTTAAGTTTCCATAAATCTCTCTCCTTGTTCTTTCACCCCTCATAAAGAATGAAAGACACCTCTTGTAAAGATGTTGATTCTTCAGATTTTGATGTTGAATATCTGGCTTATTCTTCTCGGATTCAGTCTCCTACAGGATATGAATCAGAAGGTGAAGACACTGTGTCTACTGGCTGTCCTCTGGAAGAACTGGTTTTGGGTAACACAATTCAAAAGTAATGCAACATTTCAACTGGAAAGCAAAACAAGTTTCATACATCCAAGAAAGATATGCTATTATTCCTTCTGCAGTTGCACTTTGCTGGTTACCTTGCAAGATACCTTCTTGTCAGTATGTCTTTCATCTTAATCACAGCTTCCTGCACCTCAAAAACAGAAAGTTTTAAAGTGACAGATTCTCATAAACATTTGTATAAAAATCCCTCCCCTGACCAGCTGTGATCTCAGTAGAAACTGATAAGCCCTCTAAACTACTACCATTAACTAATATACTACCAAATGATAAAAACAGTAGGGCTATGGATGCATAAGGAAAGAAAGTGTACACTTCTGCCACTCTTTCTTTCCATGCCGTAAATTATGAAACCACCATGACAAGATATTTGTTGGTTATTTTTGACACCAAGAATAAGCTAATTTCTGATACCACTGATTCTGAAAACAAACATTCATTGCAGAATATGTTCATCTGAGCTACACAAGGTAGCAAGATATTTCATCACATGTAGCTACAATGCTATAATGCATCTTCCAGAACAGGAGCTACTGGCTCTGTCCTTAGAAGGTATTCCTGGCTTCAGCTCCAGTCCTTGCTTGATAACGTTAAGACTAAACGTTTGTATACCCATTTAGACAAGGATAATCTGTTTGGACCAGCTTCTGCTGAAATGTTTCAAAAACGGCAAGGGAGGAGGGAGATTATACAGGATTTCAAACCACTTTTTTTTCTCGTCCCCGTTTCAAAGTTCCAGAGAAACTGTCAATCCAAACCTGTTCTCTTTTGCCATTAAGGTCAAATATCCCAGCAAAATGGAAAGAAAGCCTCTAAGGAAAAGGTCTCAGGAGAAACGTAAACTTTAAAGGATCCTTTGCTAACTTTGCTAACAAGAACTCCAGTTTATTACCGTCTTCTCTTTTCCTGCACCACCTCCTTCCACCTTCACCAAATGCCTTCCATTTTTCCAGGAAAACATTTACAATGCCTTCACCTTTGGAGAATGATGACATCAGACAGTTGGGTACTGAACATCATTAAAAATGAGTAAAAACTTACCTGGAATTCCCCTCCAGCTCCAGTAAGTATCCCTCAGGTATCCTGAAGAGAGCAACACCTAGTTCTTCAAGTTCATAAGAGTTATTCCTTAATAGTATCATAGAAACAGTCTGTGTTCATCAAAAAGGAACAGAGTTTTATTCCAGGTACTTTCCAGTAAAAAGAAGAGAAAGGGCATGTCGACCTGTATTTGACTTATCCACCCTAAATACATTTCTCAAAATACCAAAATTCAAGATGCTATATCTCTCCAGAGCTTACTTCCCATGATTTTCCTACCAGGCTTTTATTTAGTTTCCTTAGATCTGTAGGACACCTACTGTAGATTCAAAGTTCTATCCATCCAAATCACAGCAAACTCTTAAGATTTTGTGCACTGGGATATCATTTTCAATTTTCTGTTTTGTCCTTTTATCTTTCTATAGCTCCAGGAGTTTTCACAAAATACCTGACCCCCATGGTAGCATTCTGCAGACTCAAAGGTAACGATATTTACTCATACTTAGAGGATTTTTTGACCCAGCATACTTAATTAAAAAAAAAAACATTATAGGACTTACAATTTGTAGTCAGTCTTCTTCATACAGGATTCACTCTAAACCTGCAGAAATCCACCTTTCACTGGATATTTCCTGCAAAATGGTCTTCCTCCCTCAGGAAAAATCCATTTCTTGAATTCCTACTTTTTATACCTGCCAATTCTGGAAATGACCCCCAGAAGACAGCTTCTTTGAGCCCTGGGGTACATGGCATCCACAGTAAAGATGATTTCCTTTGCCAGACTATATATGAAAAAGATTTATTGATATTTCAAATCAGTTTGGGTGCAGCACTGCCACCTCTGACACTTCCAGTTTTCCTATTGCCTTTTATGAGGAAAGAAATCCAGTGGTTAAACCAGGTAATACTGAGTCCAAGTGTTACATTTCTGTTTCTTTGTCCTCTTCAGAAGGTCTCAACAGATGCTTGAACATAGTTTCAGGAGCTGACTCAATCAGCATGAAAGTCCAACGGGTCTGGTCAAGCATACACACAAAGGAAGGTGATAGCCCTGATCTTTGCTTTTGGCTGCTCATCACCACTGGTTCCCAGTAACTTAAATCCCAATGGGAAATGTCACAATCATGTGGTATATTTGTAAGCAAGGAGGAATAAATTTTTATCCCTGTAAGCTAGCCATGATGTGTTGGGATATTGGTATTCACCACAATCTGTTTTCCCAAGCAACTTACGTTCCCTCTGAGGTAAGTTCAGTGGCAGATTATCTGAACAGACATAAGGTAGACCCTCACAAATGGATGGTAAACAAAGATGTCTTCCTTTATATTACCCATCAGTAAGGAACCCCACCCCCATAGGTCTCTTTGCTTCCACTTTGCACAGATAGCTTAGGATATTTCTCCAGAGTTCCATGCTTGGAAACATGGAAACCTACCTGATATCATCTCTTGGAAGGGGACATTCCTTTATAGGTTCATAGATAAATATTAGGCTAACTGCCCTTGTGGGCTATTTTAAGTCTAGCCAATTTCCCTCAAAGGTGA
Organism: Protopterus annectens; assembly: GCF_019279795.1. NCBI lineage: Eukaryota > Metazoa > Chordata > Ceratodontiformes > Protopteridae > Protopterus > Protopterus annectens. Next base: position 1,962,199,159 of record NC_056729.1, read on the forward strand.
AAAATCAAAGCCTGTATCCTGTGGCTGTGAGGTAAACACTTTAACCATTTTGCCAATCCCTCCCTTGTCTTTACTCCTTTTTCACTCATTCCAAAGTCCTTCAAAGGTAGATGGCCTGTGGCTTACTAAGTTTGCAGGTGACAGTAAATTTGGCGCAGTCATAGGGTCCCCACTGATGTTAACATATTACAGAAAGGTCAGACGCAGACAAATGATTGGTGCTAAATTCATAGACTAAAATGTAACACAAAAAATGCCTCATTATCCCATTTGGCAAAGAAGTAGCCCCTGCTAATTATGACTGTACCCCTGTTAGCACAAACTGAGTGGTGCAAGACTTAGGAACACAGGTTGATAGCAATCTAAACTTCAACCGCCATGTGTCCATAGTGATAAGAAAAGCATTCTATATTGTGCATCTCATAAATAAAAGCATCAAATCCAAGACCAGGGAGGTTATAGCTCCACTGTAGTCAACTCTTATCAGACCACTAATTGAGTACAATGCTCCCTTCTGTATATACACCTCACCAGACACCTGCAGCAACTGGAGAGACCTCAGAGGTTTCTTACCAGAAGAATCCGGGGCCTCCAAAACATGGCATACATAGAATGACTGAAAGTCCTGTTACTGTACTCTGTATCATACAGACTACTGGGAGGAGACCTGTACCTGGCCTACAGAGAAGTCTCAGACACTACCCTAATAGAATTGCTGCATATCCACAAATCAAATGGGACAAGAATAACTCACTCCAGAGATCTCAACCTGGCCTGCAACATCAACAGAACATGCTGGAGAGACAGATGTATCTCCTAGAGATTGCTGCTCCTCTAGAATAAGCTTCCACTCCATGTGAAGCAGAGTTTCTCAATGACCCTATTCAAACACAAGCTTGACAACTGAATGGGTGACCATAAATTCCTCCCGGGGGTGGCGCGAGGGGCAGTCATTACTGATCACAGTTTTGCTCTGCTAACAATGACTGTCTAAATTTGGTCAATAAGGTATTCATTTTTTTACATGGCTAGGCTTGTAAAAGCCCCAGAGCCATTAGCCTAGTAACCTGCTATGAACCTATGAACCTGTAAAGACAATCAAAAGTTTTGTTGTTGAGTCTCTTTAGGCCCAGACAACATTGGTTCTCCCTTCCTTTTTATCTAGCCAAGAGGAATCACCACAAGGCACCTTATAGGATGGACTTGCTCAAGCAATAAAATGGCTATCTCATTCATCCAAACCTAAAAAGAATGAATTTAACTGTTTGAATGATAGGCTTTTAATACCCTTCAGGTACCTTTATTTTGAGGATGTGTGAAAGGTGGCAAATGAGGCAAGGAATCCTGCTACTGAGAACCCAGAAGAAGGAGGCAGAAGTGAAACTAAGATTTTTTTTTATTCCACAATGAGCACTTTCATCCGAATTACATGGACTTCATCAGAAAAAACTGCCATTGTGCA
>NC_056729.1:1962201120-1962248620 GCF_019279795.1 Protopterus annectens
CGAGGTTTGGGCTGTTCCTGGATCGGGAGGCTTACACGGAGGCTGACACTACTCTTAAACTCCGTGTAAGCCTTCGTGAATCCTGCCCAATGTAAATGCAAACTATGTATGTACCACTGTTCCAATCATTGTCACTGAATGTGATCCGTTTAAGGGCTCTTGGATTAATACCTTTATTGTAATTTACATTACTTTTTATATGGAAATAGAAAAGAGTATATTGCTTCTTACTTATATACAGTACAGTGTTACTTAATTCTGACAAAGCTCTGACAAGGGTGAAAGCCTTTTGTTTTTAGGCAATAAACTGTGGTTTAGCAATATCAGCTTGAATCCTGTGTTCTTTTTAATAAGAATGCAAAGTGGTCTTTAACGTGGATCTTACATTAAAATGTATGACAACAGTCTGTTTTAGAAATTTGTTGATATTGTTCCTGTGTATATATATATATATATATATATATATATATATATATATATATATATATGGGTCCCCTTCAAAGGATCAAAATTTCAGAACATAGAATCACTGATCTGCGAAGACCAGATGATCGAAGGTTTGAAATATCGAACCGTGTCACTAGAGAGCGATGTACAGCAAGGAATGGGAGCTTTACCATTTTCTTCAATGTAGTGCTATCTCAGACTTGGTATATTTAAGTAGCAGGGAGTGTAGGGGGTGCAGAGGGGCTTGTCCCCCTGCAAAATGTAGATACATGTATGTATCTACATATAAGAATTCCGTCAGCTCCAGGAGCAACAGTCAAAGAACCACAAAGTGCAACAATAATAACTGCATAAGGCAAAATAACCACTGCGGTCACCAGGCTGGAGATGAAGTACATACACTTTAATTGTTAAAACTTTCAGACACTTCAAAAACATGAAATAAAAACATAGGTACAATAACTGCTTTCAGTTTCTTGTGACCCTTCATCAATCTAATGGCTAAAATCTTGATTCAGTATTTAAATTATCAGCTACCAATCAAATAATCTGCTCATTCTATATTGGACCAATGTCCAGCAACTTGTATATGCTTAAAAATGCAAAAATAATAAATGTTGATTGGTCAAATTACACCTCATAATGTCTAATTAAAGTATCCACGATGACTTCCTCATCCTACACATTCTATCAAAGAATACAACTGGAAATCATTCTCAAAAAAAAAAAAAAACAATCAAAGTGCAGGTATAACCAGCTTACTAATGGACTACAATCACTATCCCAAAGCCAATAGAAGCAGATGTTACATTACTGTCTCACTGGCAACAAGTCAGCCAATAGTGTTAGACTGAACACAAAAATGACCAATCAGGTTTATCTTGTTAATGCAAGATCCATTCCCACAACTAAATGGAACGAATAAAGCCTTCAGCAAAATTGCTTCACTACCCATTACATCCCTTATCTCCAAATATAGAGAATCATGTTGGACAATCACATATGATATACACAAGAAATTAAGTACGAAGTAAATATTGGCTGCTTGAAACGCTTCCCCTGTATAACTGTAAGTAAATGTCAAATAAGAAATTGGGGAAGCGAAACGGCAGATAAACCAATCTTGCACACTATATCAGCGCCAAAAAGTTAACAGTTAAGGAAGAACAAAACTTCCAACAAACCCTCGTTACTCATCCTGGTCAATAAATCCACCTTGTTAGTATGAGCGTGTCCAGTACTGCTCACGTTAACTCCAATGCAACAATAGTTTTTCACTGCTAAAAACGCTTCTTCTGAATCAATGGATCGACCAAACGACAAATTCAAAGTAGATGTTTATTCAAAGAACAGCAAGCGCTTTCACCCGAAGGCTTCATCAGGCCATTAGTAATTACACAATTAAATCAAAAATGCTTTTAAATACTTTTTGGTAATGATATCACTTCCCATATTCTATTCATATCCTGTTATTCCATGTGCTTTGACAATTAAAAAATACGTTAGGTAGTATCTAACTATACTAATAAAATCTATTTCATATAAACATTTAAAAATATGTACACACTATATAAATATCAAGGCAGATATAGCAATTAAGCATATAAATTACATATAAAATATTAATATTAATATTAAAAACTTTCCTGGTTATTAATAATATGCAAAAGAGAAAATTCATACTATATGTATGTGTACATGTATAATTTATCCTTCTAACAATATATAAAAAATAAAAAATAATTAAATATAACTATTATTTTATACTTGGCTAAAATTAACCCAAAAGCAAAAAAATATATATATGTGCTATTTGTAAATACAAATGGAATCTGACACATAATATAAACTATGTACGTGATAGTCAAAAAGTGGCTCTCTGAGATAATATCAACAAGATATTCTACATGAGGCACTGTAACATGCATACAATATTATTCCAATGTTAAGAATTCATGAATATATATAGGGCAGGATTCACGAAGGCTTACACGGAGTTTAAGAGTAGTGTAAGCCTCCGTGTAAGCCTCCCGATCCAGGAACAGCCCAAACCTCCGTGTAAGAGACAGCTAAAACGTCTCTTACATGGACTGGGCGTGGAAATGCTCAATACCTCATTTGCAGCTCAAAGATAAGCAAATGAGGTATTCGAGCGATCCAGGAAACCCAAAGCAGTCCGTGTAACGGACGTTTTAGCTGCAGAAATGTACTCAGCTGACAACTGAGTACATTTCTGCAAAATTGACAAAGGAGCTATGTCAGCTCCAAATAAAGGGTGCATATGTTTCATCTAGCATGCCAATGGCCCCGCGCAAACGGGGTGCGCTGCCTAAAAGTGAAAACCGAAGCTTATAAGCCCACAATTGTGGGTTTTATGTATTACATGGAATGACAATCCAGGGACTAGCAGACCAAAAACAATATGGCCTCCGTGTAGTGGTTGCCAAGGGGGGGAAGCTCAGTGTAAGAGATGTAACTAAGCATTACTAGGCAATCCTATGTAAATGAGGGTTACAATACTGAATCACACTGCCACATAGGTAATGAGCACTTTCCGAGTAGTGTAAGAGTTACAGAAGGGGGAGGAATAGAGTAAGAGGTAGGTGACATCACGGGGGGAATGATAGAAATAAATGTATCACATTGGAGGGCAGTGTAATGTAACAGATGACAGACAGACATCAGGGAGAGAGGTGTGTCCCAACAGAACACTAGGAAAGTCAAGAAATAGAGGGTGTACACTATCCCTACACTCAAACTTTCTTGATATATCGCATGCGCGTGCAGGCAGGTTCAACATGTGGGAGCGTGTTGCAAACCGTTTACAACAGTTTGCACGGGTGTGCACGTGTGTAAGGCAATGTGCGCGCGTTTCACACCGTGTAAGGATGTGTGCGCCCATTTAAGTAACTGTGAGCGTGCCTAAGCTGGTGTGCACATTGCTCCCTCTGAGGAAACAGAGAGGAAAAAGGAAACAACCAGAATACAGGGAAGCTGTCAGAGGATACTGCTGGAGTTAAATGGTGCGAACAATTGGAAGCAGGCAATTACACAGGCAGACTAGAAGCCCAACCCAGCACTTAAAACACTGCAAACAGCAGTGCAGGGTGTTTCTCTCAAGAGATACTGCAAGAAAGGAGTAAGCTATCAGAATTGAAAACTGAAAAAAGCTGAACTCAGAGCAGAAATGCTAGGGGCTGCCATAGCTGTTATAATCAGGCATAGGCAAATTGCTGAGGGTGGTGATAATGCAGATGCTGACAGACAACCCAGAGTGAGGAGAAGGAGAAGAGTATACAGGCCCAGGGTCACCTACCATGGGTTACATGAGCTGGAGATAGTGGAGCGCTACAGAGTGGACAGAGACCTTCTGCAGCAAATTGTTGAGCTGTGCAGGCCATGTCTCACACACAGAACCAACAGAGGGGAACCCATCCCAGTGGAAACCAAGGTATATGTTGGCCTAAGAATACTAGCAACAGGTACCTTCCAGAGACCAACTGGTGATATGATGGGGATATCACAGGCATCAGCCTCCAGTGTACTGCACCAGTTCCTGGATGCCATGTCAGCACATGTCGGTGATCATGTATATTTCCCCAATGCCCGTGAGGTATTGGCCAGCAATATGCGTCTCTTCCAGCAAATAGCGGGATACCCTGAGGTACTGGGTGCAATAGACTGCACGCACATACGCATCAAAGCACCAGCCAGTGAGCGGGGTAGAGCCTATATGAACCGCAAGGGATTCCCCTCCATCAACTGCCAGGTCGTGTGTGATGCCCAGGGCATAATAATGAATGTGTGTGCTGGCTGCCCTGGGAGCTACCACGATTCCCACATCTGGCATCTGACGCAGCTGTACCAATCATTTGCCAGTGGGGACTTCCCACACGGACACCTAGTGGGGGATGCAGGTTATGCACTTCAGCTGTGGCTGATGACACCCATCAGAAATGCACACACACCTGAACAGGAACGCTATAATGAGGCACACGCACAAACACGTAATGTCATAGAGCGTGTGTTTGGGCTGCTCAAGTCACGGTTCCGGTGTCTGGACACATCTGGTGGAACCTTGCAGTACACACCAACTACATGTACCCAAATGATCATGATATGTGCTATGCTACATAATATGATCCTGCGGAAACAGCTGCAGCAGGACCAGCATAGGGCTGGGCCAAACATACCCTCACCATTGCCAAGGCCACCACAGGCAGAGGGTGACTCGGAGGAGGAACAACCTGACCTTGCCCCAGTAGGCAGAAGGAGGTGTGCCCAGTATGCCCTGGCCTTGGCAAAGAGGCAACGCATAGCACATACACTGGCTCAGTAGGAACACTGGGACTGATACCCGCTCCGACTCACTCATATAGTAACAGGGACACCTAACATGACACAACCTGCTTCCAGACATGTACAGGGAGTGTAGTATGTGCATCCAACAGAGGCAGCCCTGCAGCACCACCTGAGGTATGAATGCCATGTGTTAAGTAATGTAACACCATGTACCATATGCACATCTGAGGACCCTGACTAACATCCACCCTCACCAATCATGAACCACAAAAACACAAACCCACCTTCATAGGTACCACAAGGGATAGGAACCTAGATGTAATGCTACCTAATGCCAGAAGTATAAACAGCAAGATGCGTGCAGTGTAAACGCACACAGTATAGAGAATGTAGGTATCAGTGCTGTAATAGAAAACTGGGTCAAAGCCCACATCAGCACCCTAACACTACCAAGTCACACCTCATACAGTGATGTACAGCTGCAAAACATGGAACAAGCTACAAAACGAGGGTGACTAGCAATAAATGTCATGGATAACCACACCCCCATGTTGGTACCACAACAAGAAGCAGCATGGATTAGCCATGGTCAAATACCAATGGCTAAAACTGCCTACCACTATATAGCTTGCTGCAGACCACTGTCCTAATAGCAGGAACTGCACCAGGCCTATGTTGGCATACATGAAGATATCAAGCCCCCCAAACCACATTATATTGCTTGACTGAAAATACCTACACATACACCATAGTATCCTAGTGTCAATGTTTTAAATTCAAATGCTATTGATTGACAATTTACCAGTTGTCTTATTTGAATAATTAGGGTGTGTGAATACATATATATAAAGAAAGGTTGGGGTCAGAGTGTTTATCTGAAGAAGTCAGTTATATGACGAAAACGTATTGGGAGAAGTGCGTTTATAGTGAATGTGGAGTGTTTATTTATCTGTGCCAGTTCGCTTTATGTGTTTTGTGGAACTTTATACAATAAATTTGTGGCGAGCCAACAAACCTTCCTGGATTTCTATATCTTTTGGATATCGTAGTTGAGTGGCGCTTTGTATTACTTGTTTCTAGTGTCATAGTTTACTACTAGGCTATCTGCCCTAGTGCATTTATAAGCCTAGCCATAGTGATGTGGCTATTGCCACCCCTTATAGTGGTAATAAGTGTACAGAATAGAATCCGAATATTGTGCCTCTGACTTAGTGACACATTATGACCCCTTTACTTAATCGAATTAATTGACTGTGCCTCTGTCTAGTAGTGACACAGGGAGGACCCCTGGGGTAAACCTACAATCTCACATCCACTTGTCCATATTTCTCTTGAAGAGAGTCAGTGAGGGACTCTGTCTAACATGAACTGGGATTCTGTGCTAGAGTGTGAGAAGCCTCTGAGTTATGAATCTGTCCCTCCAGCATGTCCTATACATGTATGTGCTGAGGTTCAAATCTTTAGCTCTCATGGTTCTGGTGGATTTGGATTGCTTGCAGTGGAGCATGTCCATCAAATCCTGATTGGACATGGTCTTGTATGTCAGGCATAGGTCACCTGTAAGTAGGCGGTATGCTACTGAATAAAGCTGGATTTCCTTTAGTCTGGAAGCATATGACATGTGTTGTAGACCCGTGATCCTCTTGGTAAGGTACGTTTGGGGTCTCTCCAGCTGTTGCAAGTGCTGGGTGAGGTACATACCAAATGGGGCTTTGTATTCAATCATGGGCCTGATAAGGGAGAAGTATAGGGGTACAATGACCTCCTTTGATCTGGATGGAAAACCCTTCATGATAAGGTGGGCAAGATACAAAGTCTTTCTAACCACATTGGCAACATGGGTGTCAAATGAGAGGTCACTATCTACATGGGCCCCCAGGTGTCTGATTTGTTTGCTGTGCTCAGTGGGTTGCTGTCTATGTATTGATTTGTGGGTACTTTGTTCCTCCCAAAGGGGATGACTATGCATCAGTTGCATTCAGTTTCAGGCCATGATTCCGGCACCAGCTATCTGTTTTTGTGAGGGCATTCTGTAGGATGTGTGTGCACCGGCTGATGTATTCACTATGGTGCCTAAGTTGCAGTCATCTGCAAACCTTGTCAGCCACAAACCTCCTATGTTTGCTTCCACATCTGAAAAGTAAATGCCAAATAAGAGGGGTCCCAGGACAGATCCTTGTGGGACACCACTTGCGACTGGCTTTGAATCTGACAAGGCACCTGCAATGTTGACTTTATGGATTCTGTTTCTTAGCCATTTTGCAACCTATCCTGTGACATATGGTGTTATATTTCAGCTGTTGAGCTTGTCTATGATGCCTGAGTGGGGTATTGTGTCAAAGGCCTTAGCCAAGTGCAGGTAGGCTGTGTGGACCGCTTAACCCTCATCAATGGCCCTACTGACAGTTTCAAAATAGTCAACTAGGTGCAAAAGGCAGGATCTGCCCTGTACAAAGCTGAACTGGGTGGGATCAAGGGTCTGTAGGTCACCAATGTCTCTGTTTAACAGCTCCATAATGACACTTTCCATATCTTTGCAGACAAGGCTGGTTAAACTTGTGTGGAGGTAGTTCCCAGGGTCTGTGGAGGCATCTCCTTTGTGGAGTGGGACCACTGTTGCTGTACGCCAGTGTTCAGGTACATATCCTGTAGCAAGGCTAAGGTTAAATAGCATTTGTATGTACGGGTTTAGCTCCTTCTGGAGTTCATGTAGCACCCAACTGGGGATACCATCAGGTCCCATTGATGCTGTGTTCATGTCTTTGCTGAGTGCGGCTCTCACATGGACATCTGAGATGACAGTGAGGTTACATTCAGCTGTGATAACTATCTTCTTGTGGGGGTGAGAGAGGGGGAAAATTGCACTGAACCTGTCTGCCAGAATGTTGCCAATATCTGTCAGGTCACTGAAATGTATGTTGTTGTGTACCAACTCTGAGCATATCTGAGGGTTCCCACCCAGGTTTCTGACATAACTGAAGAAGGAATTCTGGTTATCTTTATTGTCTTTGGTGATTTTTGTCTCAAAGTTGACCTTGGATGTCTTTATGAGAGAATGTAGCTTTTTACTAGTGCTGATCACAGCTGCCTTCCCTTTAGGAGATGTAGCTCTGTCTTGCATTAGTATCCTTCATTTGTTATACAGTTTGTTTATGGGTGGGGTCCACCAGACAGGCCACTTTCCCTTGGTGGAGAGGGTCTTGGTTTTATTTGTGATTGCATGGTCCATGCTTTCTTGGAGATGTCCGTAGAAAGCGTCTGTAAAGGAGTCACCATTGTGTGTTGTGGTTTCCACTGGCCCAGTGGGCTTAAAGGATACCATCTTAGTCTGAAGACGTGTGAAGTCAGCTTTTGAGACGTTTGTCACTATACTCTTTGTATTATACTAGCACCAACACATTTGTAGACAATTTCCCAGAATCCATCAAACAAAATGGACATGCAAAATGTAACACTTCCACAAGAGGGGTAAGCATACTGGATGTGATAATCAGAAATATGTGTACTGGATGTCAAGATGAGAAGTGTATCCCTCACTGGTAAGCCAAGACCATAGAGTAATCACACTGTAGTTACACATCCCAACCCCAGTCCATGGCCAGAATACCACAGTGAAACACATGTATAAAGCATAGCTTGCACCCCTACAAACCAATGTGGAATTCATGAAAGGCCCTGTGCAAGTCCAGACTATGGGACACACTGCAGAACATGTTATACAGGCATACCATGAACACAGCCAAGAGTGCTTGGAGTCTGCAATCACAAACAACAACAAGACACAATGCCATATACCCAGACATCTGGCATGCTGGAGCACAGCAATTACTAAACCATTGAAGAGAATGAAGAAGCTACCACATGATAGATCAAACATAAAAAGTGAAGTAATCAGTGATCACTAGTATGGCAATAAAATGTGTCCACACATACAATCCACTAAGGCCAGGCAAAACAAGTAGAATCTGTGAATCCAGTGGCAATGTGACACCTGTCCCAAGTGCACACACAACAACAACTCACCCCAGTAAATACAAATATATGTGATAGACGCAACCAGATAGCCAAACCGGAGCCTGAGCACCCCCAAATCAGTACTGTCAAAACTAGTCAGGAGGACAAGGTAACCACATACACCACAAACCCAGTCCCACATAGACCTACAACGACTGTAAACCAAACACATAAACACAAAAACATTCCCAGAGGCCCTAATTACAAACACACAACACCAACACAAGCCTCCAAAGCAGACACCCAATAAAACAACCTCCAGACATAGCACATGTAACACATAGTACACAAAGCTGGTGTGCCAAACAGTCACAGGACAGAAGGAGAAACAACATGCCTGATACAGTTGTAATAGGTGACTCCATAGTGAGACATGCTGCTGTTCCAGGGATGGCTTGCACCTGTTACCCATGAGCGCCTGGATATTGCCTAAGGCTTTTGCAACCTACAGAGATCCTGTCGTAGGCAAGGCTGAAAAGACTAACCCACCACCATAGAAAACTAAACTGGAAAGAAACAGAAGGGTAATGCTGATCAATGCCAGATGTTTAAACCTCAATATGCATGCTCCTGAGGCCCTCCCCAGTATGGAGAACATTAATATCTGTCCAGTGATAGAAACCTGCTGCAAGCCTCGTGACAGCACACCAGCACTACCAGGTAATACCACATATCATGTGTTATGGCCACAAAACCTGGAACAAAACATAAAAGGAGGGTAAGTATCCATATTCAGCACAGACACCTATATGTCCAGTTAACTGACAATGCTTACGTCATTGCAGTCCACCTATGTGCAACTAACCGTAGGCAAGACTGCTGTACAGTCTGTAGCATGCTACAGACCACACTCTCACACACAGGAACCCCACCCAATTGTCCTGAAGACAGTGAACAGTATGAATGTACCACCAAATACAAAACAAGGTACACACAAATTACCACATAGGTGGTAAACCATTATGTATGGAAGGAGTAATCAGGGACCTAGTGACACAAGTGGACAGTAACCTGTTATGTGACAGTCACATCGCCAATGTGGCTAGGAAGACTGTCTATATTGGACACTGTATCATGAAAGGATTCACATCTACATCAACAAAGGTCATTGTGCCCTTATACTGTTACCTTATCAGACCATATTGTAGTACAATGCCTCATTTGGGATGTACATTACCTGGCACCTGCAGCAGTTAGAAAGACCTCAAAGGTACCTCACCAAGAGTCAGAAAGGGTCTCAAATATATGTCATATGCTGCCTGGCTGTAGACACCACAGCTGAATGCAGTCACATACTGCCTACACAGAGGCATTCTATGTCTGTTGTACAAGTCCATGTCCAACACAGAAGTAATGGACATGCTCCACCCCAGAAAACTCAAAGCCATCGGAGCTGTATGAGTCAGATGTCAACCTCAACACATAATCAAATAGGATGTGCTGGAGGGACAGATACCTAACCCTGAGTCTCTCCACACCCTGGAACAGAATACCACTACATGTTAGGCAGAGCCCCTCACTGACACTCTTCAACAGGAAGTTTGCAAAATGGATGGATAATTGTAGATGTACACTGGGGGTCTTTACTGTGTCATGTCCAGACAGAGGCACAGCTAAGTAAATCATAAATGGCCATAATATTCACATAGCAAGGGGTGGCAAAAGCCACACACACTGTGGCTAGGCTTACAAATGCCCTAGGGTGGATAGCCTAGTATGAACCTATGAACCTATTATGATACAAATTGTACAGGACACTAAGGATAACCCCAAGGCTGCTGCAACTGATGGTAGGAAGCGTGTTGTGAATTCCCAGATATGCTCTGGATCACACAAATATTACAAACAACATACCAAACACACACGTATTGCCAACATACATCCTGACAGGTGCAGTGCAAACCCCCCCTCCCATAATGCAAAATATCTTTCCCAGCAGACTGCTGCCTCCCTGACATTGTCAGCCTTACCACAGGATATGTACCCAAAGAGCAGTGTACAACAACAGTGGTCATTCTCAAGAAAGGTGTCGCCTGAATGGACACTACAAACAACCACCACTGAATCCTGAGAAGCTTGGTCTGCACAGCTATGGAAAGGATCAGCATGTACCGCAGACATGAAGATATTGGGGATCTGTTGACACCCGACCCTACCCAGTGTGAGTTTATTAAGTGCAGACCCTGCCCCTAAACATGTGTGACTCAGTTGAAACAGTAATTGAGGTCAGTGATGAGGGCAATGTGGTCCACACAGTGTAGCTGGACCTTGCAAAGCCTTCCATACAATACCCTATGTGTTCAATATAGATATGCTCACCAGCTCATATATACACCCCTATGTCACTAGAGGGGTTGCAAACCAGACCAATGACAAAACTGACATGGTCAGACATGCTGCAGCCATGTCAGACTACAAACCACATATAACAGGTATCCCACAAAGCTTGGTCCTGGGACCTTCCCTGTCTGGTATATATGCCCCATAGGTACAGGCCAACATGTAAGGACTGTGCCTGAACATGTTTGCAGAGGACTACAAACCGCCCAACATATCTGACACTCCAGCTGACACAAGCATCCCACAAAAGGGCCACATAGAAACAGACAACTGGTGCCATAGCCATGTCAGCATGTTAAATGGAGAAAACTGTATAGTCAACCTCTGTGGATATATAGTAAGTGACCACCAATTACCACATAGGTGTTAACCCATTACATACTTAACATGTAATGACAGACCTGGGTACACAAGGTGATAGATATCCTGCATCGGACAAACATGTGGCTGTAGTGTTAACAGAAACAATCCATATACCAACCTAATCATGAAGGTTATGGCATCTATATAAGGGGAGGTCATTGTAGTTCTGCAGATGTCCTTCAAGGATGCATCTGCAGTCCTAACATATGGGTTGTCCTGCCTCAGGCAGCCCTTCGGTCGGCCAGATTCCAAAGTCTGGGTCCGGCCTCGGCTGATGTCGCACTTCACCCGACGTCATAGCTGCTCTGTATTGGGTATAAAGGCATCAGCCGATGCCATTTTCCCCAGTCTTTCTTGCCGCGTGGTGCCCGTCGCAGAAGCTGTTCGCAAGTGCCGGTCGGTCAGATCCAGAGATTTCTACTACCGAAGACTTCTAAAAAGCTAAGTACCCCGTTGGGGACTCTTTCTTGCCTCAGCCGATGTCAGAAAAAGTAAATAATTGTTTAACTTGTGGGAAACAAATACCTCATAAGGATTTCCACTCTTACTGCCTTCCTTGCTTAGGCCCAGACCACGACGTATCAGCTTGTCTAGCCTGTGCTTCCTTCAACCGACGGACACTTAGACGTCGGTCGGAGTTTGCAGAGGAGTTTTTGGTCCCGCTTTTGCATACAAAATGCCGGAGACTCCGACTTCACAATTAGCTAAAAGCGTAAGGAAAAGGACCGACACTCAGTCCGCGGTTTCGCTGAAACCACGGTTAAGCCAACCGAGTGTCTCGGTTTCGCTGAAACTGAGTCCTCGGTTCTTCCTTCCGAAAGCATGCCTCAGCCGAGGCCTCACAGAGCATGGCTGAATCTGCTACTGAAATTACCCCTGCTGTAGCAGGCACCCAGGACTTATCAGAAACTATTCCTTTAGACATATCTACCCCATGCACGTGGAGCTGCTAGGCCCCCTGCATCTATGTCTATCAAGGCTTTTTCCAGGGCTAAAGCAGCTAAATCTTCTAAGGCCTTGCCTGCTAAAACCCCCTCACACAGGCCTACCTCTAGTTCCCAAATGCTCAGCCTGGCTAAGGATCTCATTTCTTTGATCAGGGGATCCCAACCTCACCCAGACAGGGCCTCTCAACCCCCTCCAGAGAAGAGGCCTAGAACTGAGCCCCTGGATCCTGTTTCTACAGACTATTCCTCAGATGACTCAGATAACTCAGACCCTCCGGAAGGCCCATACTCTCCTTATGAGGATTCTGATGCAGAAGACTCCATTCCTTCTGCCTCTCCTCCTGAAGAATTTTCTTTTGGGGAAACCTTACATGCTATGAGAGAACATTTTCAATGGCAGGGCCAGGATTTTTCAGATTCAAGGAAAAGGCTAAGGACCTTTTTACATTTACCACAGCATAGGCCTTTAGCCATTCCTCCAGTACTAACAGTTGTTGATGATGCATATAATGATGCCTGTACTGCCCCTGATTCTCTCCCTCCGGCCCCTGCCAAGCCCGACAGATATTACAGGGTCCTGGACACACACTTCCATTTGTATAAGGCTCCTATCACAGATCCTGAAACCATTTCTCAGGACCCCAAAGCTGTAGCAGCTGCCTCTGCCAAAAACCCCCTCCCCTCTGAAAGAGAATCTAGAGCATTAGAGAGATGGGGTAAAAAAGTTTATACTTCTGCTACTCTTTCGGCCAGGGCCTTAAACTGTCAATTTCACATGATTCAGTACCAGGAATTTTGTTAGACCAGCTAAATAAAAACTGTCCTCTCCTGAACCTATAGACCGTAAGTCCCTTCAGGATTTGGTACATAACACTCAGCAGGTCAGTAACCATTCCTTAAAATGTGGCTATGATGCACTGGAGGCTTCCTTTAGATCAGCTATGACTGGAACAGTGATTAGAAGGCATGCCTGGTTAAAAGAGCAATCCTTACCAGACCATGTTAAGTCAAAGCTCCTAAATGCTCCTATGGAGAAACAAAGTTTGTTTGGCTTCCCTGCACAGCAGGTGTTAAAGAAGGTGGAAGAAAAAGCAAAATCTGTCCAAACAGTCAAGGATTTCTTACAGGTCCAACCTCCGAGGTTTAGTAGAAATTGGCCTTCGAAGAATTGGTCCTTTCCAGACACCTCCAGAGCACAGAGAGGCAGAAATAGGTGCCCAAGAGGCAGAGGTCAATCCAGGGGTACCTACAGGGGACGTCAGTGGCAGCCTAACAACCAGAGAAGTACTGCCACAGATTCAGCTACAACCACTTCCACAGGACAGACACAATGACTTGGCTCTGATGCCGCCTACCAGGGAACAACTGGAAGCACCCTTGGGCGGAAAGCTAGCCTTATTTTCCGTAAACTGGCATTACATTACAGGAGACAAATGGATTTTACAGACAATAGACAAAGGCTACAGGTTTCACTTCCACACTCTACCAAAAAAGAGAGGAATGCCAAACCTACCACCAAGCCAAAAAACAAACGCTCTAAGACAAATCAACCAACTACTAAGGATGAGAGCTATAGAAAAGGTACCGCCTATGGAACATGGACAAGGATTTTACTCAAGACTTTTCCTTGTACCAAGAAAAGAAAATCAATGGAGGCCTATTCTCGACCTGTCCGCTCTGAACACATATCTCATTGTTCCAAAATTCAAAATGCTGACCCTACAGCAACTTCTTCCCATGCTGGGCAAGGAGTCTTGGCTGGTGACTCTAGATCTCAAGGAGGCATACCTGCACGTCCCTATACGACCAGATTGCAGAAGGCACCTCAGATTTCTTGCAGGATCAGAGCATTATCAATTCTCAGCATTGCCCTTTGGCTTATCTACTGCGCCCAGAGTATTCACGAAATGCCTGGCATCAGTAATTGCTCATTGCAGGCTTCAGGGAATTCAGATATACCCATACCTGGACGACTGCCTAATACAAGCGGACAACAAGACCAAATTAACAAAAGATTTGGAAAAGGTTATACAACTGCTGCAAGCCTTGGGATACACAGTCAACATGAAAAAGTCAAGGCTGGTACCATCCCAAAGGATAACATTCTTGGGTGCAGAACTGGACACATCAAATCAGATGGCATTTCCCACAGAAGAAAAACAAAAGCAACTACCACTCTATTTCATGGCATTAACAACACAGACCCAGCTTACTGCAAGGAAAGTCCTGCAAGCCCTGGGTTACATGGCATCCTGCATAATATTGATTCCGCATGCCAGGCTGCATATGAGAAAGTTGCAATGGTACCTAAGGAATGTATGGTCTCAACACAAGCACAGTCTAGAAGACCAGATTCCAATAATTCCATGCCTGAAGCAAGAATTCCTGTGGTGGGCTCAGGCCTGTCAGTCAAACAGAGGATTGCCTTTCCACAAACCTCATCCAAGCCAGACCATCACCACGGACGCCTCAGACCTAGGCTGGGGGGTGCACATGGTGGACAAGTACATACAAGGCCTATGGACACAAGACCAGCTGAATCTACACATAAATCAAAAGGAGATGCTGGCAGTGAAACATGCAATCCAGACATTCAGACCATTTCTTCAACAAGGTCACTTGCTGATAAGGACAGACAACACCACAGTCATGTGGTACATCAACAAACAGGGAGGTACACACTCATATCCTCTATGCCGGATGGCAATGGATCTGTGGAACTTGGCCCTGAACCTCAACATTCAACTCCAGGCCGCATTTGTGCCAGGAAAAGAAAATTCACTAGCAGACACCTTAAGCAGAACTACCACGGATGCTCACGAATGGATGCTGCATCCAGATATCTTCAAAACCATTACAAAGAAATGGGGACTACCAGAAATAGACCTGTTCGCATCCCCACACAACCACCAATTGAAGAAATTCTGCACAAGAACATACCACCCACTTGCTTGGAAGGTGGACTCCTATCCTTCAGTTGGGAAACCTGACAGCATATGCATTCCCACCTCTTCCTTTGATGTACAAAGTCCTACTGAAGATCAAAGAAGATCACCCAAGGATAATCCTGATAGCTCCAGATTGGCCGAGGCAGCATTGGTACCGCTACTGAGGAGCATGTCTCGACACACGCATGGCCTCTACCTCTATGTCCATTACTTCTAACACAGAACAACTACAAGACCCTACATCCAAACTTGAAAACACTACAGCTAGCTGCTTGGAATATTACATAAAACAAAATAACCCAGATTTATCTCAGAGGGTTAAAGACATTATCCTGGAGGCTCGCAGACCCTCCACAAGGAAGACTTATTCAGCCAAATGGAAAAGATACCTCATTTGGAGTGCAGCAAAAGGAGAAAATGTATCATTAGCAAACATAGCTAACATCCTGGAATACTTAGCAGAACTTTTCCACAATGGCCTGTCTTACTCCTCCATTAAGATTCATGCATCAGCAATTTCAGCAGAATACAACATGGATCCTCCAGTCTTCTCTCATCCTCTACTCAGGCAGTTTCTGAGAGGAATTAAAAATGTAAAGCCTCCAAGGAAGCCACCTTTACCTACATGGGACCTTAACTTTGTGCTGGAAAAGTTAACACTTCCCCCTTTCGAACCAGCAGCAACAGCAGAATTACAGTTCTTATCTTGGAAAACTGCTTTCCCGCTTGCAATCACTTCAGCAAGAAGGGTTTCTGAGTTACAGGCATTAATGGCAGTACAGCCCTTCCTTATCTTCCATCAGGATAGAGTGTCTTTGAGAACTAACCCTACTTTTATGCCAAAAGTGGTCTCCAGAGTATCATTGAACCAAGCAATTCACTTACCAACATTCTTCCCCAACCCACAGAACAGGGGAAAGACTACTACATACTTTGGATGTGCACAGGCAATTACGCTACTATCTGGACAGAACTAAGACCAACAGAAAAACTGACCAGCTTTTGGTAGCATATGCAACAGGAATGCAAGGAAAAGCAATTTCAAAACAGACAATCTCAAAATGGATAGGAAATTGCATTAGATTTTGCTACTCTATTCATGGAAAGACAACTCCAGAAAATATCAGGCCTCACTCCACAAGGGCTACAGCCACCACTACAGCTTTCCTACGAGGAGTGGCTACCAAAGACATTTTAGAAGCTGCTACTTGGAGCTCCGTGCATACATTTGCCAAGCATTATAATCTTCCTTTATACTCCAGATCCCGAGCAGGTTTTGCAACTGCTGTTTTGCAAGGGATCTTAACTACACCATCTTTATCTTAGTGCCTCCTCCCCCAGTTTGGATATGGTATTCTACCCATATGTTAGGACTGCAGATGCATCCTTGAAGGACATAGTACAGTTTTGTACCTACCATAAATGTAGATGTCCGAGAGGTATGCATCTGCAGTCAGGATTACCTGCCCTCCTTCCCCTCTGTGGTACTCCTAGGGTATTTACCCATCTTGTAGCTAGCTGGGGGAATCTATTATGGTGTATTTGTTTGTATATATGTATATACATTTTTATTTTGTTTGCTCTCTACTGTTTGGAATCATTTGCATTTATCCAAATTTAGCCTTCCTAGAGGGCACCTGGCATCTGGGGCAAGAAACACTGAGGAAAATGGCGTCGGCTGATGCCTTTATACCCAATACACAGCAGCTATGATGTCGGGTGAAGTGCGACATCAGCCGAGGCCGGACCCAGACTTTGGAATCCGCTTCATCAAGGGCTGCCTGAGGCAGGACAACCCATATGTTAGGACTGCAGATGCATACCTCTCGGACATCTACATTTATGGTAGGTACAAAACTGTACTTTATCCTTCATCAGCGTTACAATTGACTACAACAGCCCCTGTGGGGTGTACCTCAGCAGACACCTCCATCAACTGTAAAGTCCACAACAGTACCTCACCAGGATTATCAAAGAGCTTGAACACATGTAATGTGTTGCCTGATTAAACAGAGTGCAACTCCACACACTGCCATGCTGGCCACCCAGACACAAGCTGTGCCTGATGTAGAAAGCCATGTCCAAGCTGGAATCAATGAACATGCTGTACCTTGTGCAATCTGAATGGCAGTGAGCTATGCACATGAGGGACCTGAACCCCAGCACTGACATACATAGGACAAGCTGTACTGCATTATCCATAACACAGAAGCCACCCCCACACATGAGTAAATTACCAGTACAGGTTATCCATAGAGTCACTCGTTGATTCTCCTCAACAGGAATCTTAATGAGTGGATGGGAGATGGTAGGTTTACCCTGGGTATCACTGTTATGTCACGGGTAGACAGAGGCACAGTATACTAAACATGACATATGTCATGGCAAACTACACTTACAATGTGTTGAAGGACAAACACACTCTCTGACTAGCATTAGAAATGGCCTAGGGCACATTGGTAGTGTCTGCCAATGTACGCCTATGTTGTGGAATACACTACTGATGTTGGACGAGGCTGTTGCAAGTAGTTAATATCTGAACATTTTGCAACATGGTCAGATAGGTTCATAGGTGTATACTAGGCTATCTGCCCTAAGGCATTTATAAGCCTAGCCCAGAGTTTTGTGGCTTATGCCACCCCTTATATGGAAACAATACTGTGCCCATTAGTTTGTTGTGCCTCTGTCCAGCAGTGACACAGAGACGATTCCCGGGGTAAACCTACGATCTCCCATCCACAGGTCAAGATTCCTCCTGAACAGAGCCAGCGAGGTGCTCTGCCTCACATGGACCGGGATTCCATTCCACAGCATAGGGAGTCTCTGAGTGATAAATCTATCCCTCCAGCATGTCCTATTTATATCCCTGCTAAGGTTTAAGTCACTTGCCCTAGTGGTTCTGGTGGATTTGGATTTTGTGAGGTGGAGCATGTCCATTAATTCCTGGTTGGACATGGCCTTGTATGTCAGGCACATGTCACCTCTGAGCAGACGGTATGCAACTGAATAGAGCTGGAGTTTCTTCAACCTGGCAGCATATGACAGGTGTTGGAGTCCCTTTATCCTTTTGGTGAGGGACTTTTGGGGTCTCTCCAATTGCTGCAGATGTCGGGTGAGATACATCCCGAATGGGGCACTGTACTCGATCATTGGTCTGATAACTGAAGAGTACAGGGGAACAATGACCTCACTAGATCTGGATGTGAATCCCTTCATGATCAGGTGGGCAATGTAGAAGGTCTTTCTAACCACTTTAGCAACGTGAGTGTCAAAAGAAAGGCCGCTGTCAACCTGGGTCCCCGGGTCCCTGATAACCTCTTCTGTGCTTAGAGGATTGCTACCTATATGGTAGCTTGGGGTTACCTTGCTTTTCCCGAAGGGTATGACCATACATTGTTTGGCATTTAACTTCAGGCCATGGCTCTGGCACCAGCTATAAGTTTCTGTGAGTCCCTTCTGAAGGATATCCGTGTCTGATGCACCTTCCACTATGGCGCCCAGTTTGCAGTCATCTGCAAACCTTGTCAGCCAAAGTCCTCCCATGTTGGCCTGTACCTCTGAGAAGTAGATGCCGAACAATAGGGGGCCAAGGACCGAGCCCTGTGGGACACCACCTGTGACCGGCTTGGAGTCTGACATAGCGCCAGCAACCCTAACCCTGTGGGTCCTGTCCTTAAGCCAGTTTGCAACCCATCTTGTGACATATGGGTTTACATTTAAGTTGGTAAGTTTTTCCACAATACCCGAGTGGGGTATTGTGTCAAAAGCCTTTGCAAGGTCAAGGTAGGCTGTATGGACTGCCTTTCCCTCATCAATGGCCTTGGTGACTGTTTTGAAGAAGTTGACCAAGTTCAAAAGGCATGATCTGCCCTTGACAAAGCCAAACTGGGATGGGTCCAGTGTCTGCATGTCCCCTATATCTTTGTTTATGAACTCCATTATGATCCTCTCCATAGCTTTGCAGACTAGACTTGTTAAGCTTATGGGGCGGTAATTACCAGGGTCCGTAGAGGCACTGCCTTTGTGCAGATGTGCACAACTGGACCCTAACCATGTTGTTGTGCTCACTATGGAAATGTAAAGCAGTGATAGGACTAAAGCCCAGGATACTGTCCACCACAGTGAAAGTACTGAACCACTACTCTATACAGTACTACAGTGTTAGGTCAGTATGAACAGATGTTGACAATTGTATGCAAAGTATCCCATGCAAAACCTGCAGGCACAGTATAATCCCTGTTGTGTTCACACAAAAAGCATTTGGACAGTAACTACATAACATGACACAGAACACACAACCATAAACAGGAGATATTTGTTGAAGTTCACACTCATCCACAAATGTGATGGGCTGCTGAGTTCAACATATGGAAAGCTCACACTGGGCATGCTCACACACTTTGATAAATGAGACATCTTTCACACAACATGCCATGGGAAGGCTGAACTGGGCATGCTCACACACTTAGTCCAAATATCAGTTTAGCATTCTGCCACATATATCTGGTATATGTACGTGTTATTCCAGTAACAAACAACATTATAGCAATCTGACCAGTGCTCACACTTAAATGACTACAGAGACATACATGATATAGTGGATTTCCCCCATATGCAAACATCGTCCACAGATACACAAGTTGTTCATACAAACAGGAAATGTTATGGCAATAAAGACCTGCAAACACTGCTATCAGCACAAAATAATGTGCATCTGACAGTTAAACATATGGGTGTAGAGGCCGACACTAGGCTGTTTGCCCTAGGGAATGACAGCTTATCCAGAGTGTGTGTGTGTGTGGGTGATTGTGGTTGGTCTGTGTGCAAGTCTGTGTGAGGGAAATGTTCCTTGTAGCAACTGGGACAACACACCACAGGATGCTCATTCCCCTTTCTAAACACTGATCATGTCATCACCCTGTAAGTATATCAGGAGAAGAGCCATCTTCTAGTAATCCGAATAGCGTGCTCTGCTAATGCGTCCGTCTCTAGTGTCATAACATAGTTAGGTAGGGGTTTGAATCCAGCAAGCGGCAAGAGTGTGTGAAGGGGGGTTAGTGTGTGTATGAAAGGAACATCCCTTTTGGCAACTGTGAAAACACACCACAGGATACCCATTCCCCTTTCTAAACACCGATGATGTCAGCACCCTATAAGTATATCAGGAGAAAAATCATCTTCTAGTAATCCGAATAGCGTGCTCCGCTAATGCGTCCGTCTCTAGTGTCATAACATAGTTAGGTAGGGGTTTGAATCCGGCAAGAGTGTGTGAAGGGGGGTTAGTGTGTATGAAAGGAACATCCCTTTTGGCAACTGTGAAAACACACCACAGGATACCCATTCCCCTTTCTAAACACTGATGATGTCAGCACCCTATAAGTATATCAGGAGAAAAGACATCTCCCAGTAATCCGAATAGCACACTCTACTAATTTGTCCGTCTCTAGTATCATAACATAGTGAGATATGGGTTTAAATCCAGCAAGTGTGTGTGAAGGGGGGTTAGTGTGTGTGTAAGTATGTATGAAAAGAACATCCCTTTTGGCAACTGTGAAAACACACCACAGGATGCCCATTCCCCTTTCTAAACACCGATGATGTCAGCACCCTATAAGTATATCAGGAGAAAAGAAATCTCCCAGTAATGCGAATAGCGCCCTCCGCTAATGCGTCCGTTTCTATGTCATAACATAGTTAGGTAGGGGTTTGAATCCAGCAAGTGTGTGTGAAGGGGGGTTAGTATGTATGAAAGGAACATCCCTTTTGGCAACTGGGAAAACACACTACAGGATGCACATACCCCTTTCTAAACAATATCACAATTATTTATGGCTTCTGATTCCAGACATGTTACGTGCGTTTTGCTCACACAGAATGCCCATGTGTGCGGGTTGTTTCTCACAATAATGCATGACATTGATTAAACCAGTTATGGCAATGCACACATGATGTATGTGTGCCAAATACACATATGTACCTGTGACCTTCAATAGTTACCATGTGTGATGCCTGCCACATGTGAATACATGGTATTTGCACTGGGTAACATTATGACTGTGGTCTTCTGTGCAGGTGCTGCATGTGGGATGTGTATATACAGTGTGAGATGTAGATGCTATCAACCTAGTAGTGAGGGATACACACCTGGTCTGGGGCATATAGTCTACATGTTGTTGATGAAGAGGTGCTGCATGTTTTCACCTGTTGTGGGAGTGGTAAGAAGTTGTTCCATAGCAATGCAGTGACTGCATGCTAAGAACCTTTCAGCTAGGGTGTTGTAGGTACAGTAATTCATTAGCATTCAGTAATATGTCAGCATTCCTGGTGAGGGCATGATGCCAACCAAGGTCAGGGTTCTACCAGCCTGTGCCACTTGCTCAGTGAGCCCTTCCATGTTCCCTATCATGTATTCCAGTGAGGGACATCACACATCAGCTGTAGTGGCATGGACAATGACTGAGTCATGTGTGTCCATGCATCTGACTGACCTGTATGCTTGTGTTATGTGGTGGACCATAGTGCCCCATGAGCATATCACTGTGACCTTCACCTTGTCCAGCCTGGTGAGCATGACCTCACTTTACCGGACAATAAAAGTACCTAACACAACTGCAGCAGTAGTGTTGTATAGCTGTACAGACTGTGCTTGTTTGGCACACAGGATTTGTGTGCTATGTGTTATGCGTGCTGTGTTCAGGCCTAACGTATGCCTGTGTGCCAGCTGCAGAGGTGTCTGCCACTCAGGCAGGATGCCATTCTCAGGATCCACGAATGGCCCAGTGTGTTCCCATGCTTGTATTGCTGTCAGTGTAGGTCTACATCAGACTGGTATTGCGGTCACTGTAGTATTTCATGCCACCTGACAGGTTATGCCAGTACTGGGTTCAGAGTGCTTAGTCCACAGTTTGGCTATGTGTTTCCATCTCATACATGTGTTGTACATCCATGGGTAGGGGATGGGGTTGACTGTGTACATGTGGCAGCTGTGACATTACTACATGACTCACATATTCCACAACTGTACCATAGAGGTGACTGACAACTGACCTTTGCACATGCTACCATAGTATTTATTTATTTATTTTATTTATTTGCAGTTGGTTTACCAGGATAGTCCATTGGGCCAAGATGAACCCGTTTTCAATGGAGTCCTGGGGAGAAAAGCTCCATTAACAAGGTTACATAGTTATAGAAATGTAATATAATATTAGCAATCAAGTTATCAATAAAATTACACAGTTAGAGCATCATACTGGTGTTGACTGTTGCAGATGGTACTTCCTATAGAAGTGATTCAGATTGCATTATATACAGAGTTCAAATTGCAGTATTTACAGAATTGTACAAATTACAGTTTGTAGATGGTACATACTATAAAGTGAGTCATGTTGCAGTATTTGTAGAATTATACAGAATTACTGTTTAAAGATACAGAATCAATGTAACTTTACAAGTGGTACCTACTGTAAAAATAAAACCTGTTTCAGTATGTCCACATTAAGAGTCTATATTTCAAGTGACATTTCAGATGAGATTGCTAGGTAAGGCATACAAAATGACTGATTTGAGATTAGGAAGCTAGATAGAAGGATGCAAGTTACTACAATAGGAGAGGCAGATGCAGGGGAACTTATTAGCAGGAGGAGGAAGAAAGTAAGGCAGTTTTGAAAATATGAGGGTGGATGAAAGAGCATTGTAATTATGAAGGGTGGGTGCAAGAGCATTCCCACTGGGTTAGTAGATGAGAGTAAAGATATTTTTTGAATGTAAAGTGGTTGAAGGTGGTACGAATAGCTGGAGGTAGGGAGTTCCAGAGACGTGCTAAACTATAAGATAGTTTTTTACTTGGGGGCGAATGGTATGTGTAGTTCAAGTAGGTTCTGGTTATTGGTTCTCTGTTGTCTGTTTGGAAGGTGCATTTTAAAGGTATTGGAAAGAGATGGACAAAGCAAGGGTTTAAAGATGAGCTTGTGGGCAAGAGTGAGTTGAGAATATATGAGTTGGTTGTGTAGTTCTAACCATGCTAGTTTGTGGAGAGAAAAACAATGATGAGTAGATGCTTTGTGGCCATTAGCGAATTTGGCTATTTTATTGTAGCATGAGGAGAGTTGTGTTTTGAGGGAAGATTGTAAGTTAGTCAGGAGTGGGGCACCATACAGAAGAGAGGGAACAAGGAATGAGGAAGAGAGAGTGCTTTTAGTAGTGGGTGTAAGGAAATGATTTTGTTGGTAGAGCATACCTAGTTTTTGATGAGTTTTTTTGATATTTAGTTGTATGTGGGAATGGAATTTCAACTGACTGTCAATTTGAACCCCAAGTAACTTAGTCTCTGGCACCAATTCCAAGGATGTGTTATTGTTACTGGTGATTAAGAAGGAGTTTGTGTTGGCAGAGATGTGTTTAGAGGGAGTAAAAAGCATTAATTTGGTTTTAGAGGCATTTAATGCTAGATGGTTTGTTTTCATCCATTGTTCAATGATAGAGAATGCATCTTGTGTGAGTTTTTGGAGTACTGGAATGGATGTGGCAGAGCAGATAATAGCTGAGTCGTCTGCATATTGAATAATATTTGAGAATGGTATAGAATTATGGAAATCGTTTATGAAGATGTTAAATAGTAGAGGACCCAATATGGAGCCTTGGGGGACCCCAGTTGGAGTATGTAAGAATGAGGAAGTGGCTTTTTTTCCATTTAACAGCTTGAGATCTATTAGATAAGTAACTAGAGAACCAGTTTAATGAGGAGGGACATAAGTTAAGTTGGGAGAGTTTATCAAGGAGTACTTTATGAGAGATAGTGTCAAAGGCTTTTGAGAGGTCCAGTAGTAGGGTAGAAACAATATGTCCAGAGTCCCTGGCCTTGTTTATGGTTTCTAAGAAGGAGAGGAGGGCTGTCATAGTACTATGACCAGGTCTGAAGCCATGCTGGGTTGGAGTCAGCAGGTGATTGTCTAAGAGATAAGGAAGGAGCTGCAAATGGATACACTTTTCAAGGAGTTTGGATATGGGAGACAGAATAGCTATGGGACGGAAGTTTGTAGTATCATTATTATTGCCACCTTTGTGCAGAGGTATGATAAAGGCCTTTTTCCAGATTTGGGGTACTTTGCTTTCTTGGATCAAGCGGTTTATTAGTATACTAATGGGGTAGGCAATGGTTTCAGCTGCTATGATAAGAAAGTATGAAGGAATATTTGTCTGGGGCATTAGAGCAAGGCTTTAGTTTCTGGATCAGCTTCTTTATGGTAGATGTGGGGATAGGTTTTAGTGAGAAAGTAGGAGAAAGGGGGGGTGAGGTATTGGAGGGTGGTGGTTCTGGAGAGGGAAAGAGAGAGGTAATAGGAGTGGAGGGAGGGGTATGAGAGGATTGGGGTGAGATTGGGGATGTAATGGTGTCAGTGAATGATGAGGTTAACTTGGAAATAGAATTCATGAAAAAAAAAGAGTTAAATTGTGTAGCCAAGTCAATGTCTGAAGCATTGGGGTCTGGGCTGGGGGTGGCTGTTTTGCCAGGATTGATAAGGGTAGAGATTCCTTTCCAGAATTTTTGAGGATTTGTTTTATTAGTATTTTGGAGTATGGAAAAGTAGTTTTGTCGATCTTTAATAACAAGTCTTTTTACTTTGTTTCTATGTGTTTTAAATTCATTGTGGGTGAGTGGGGTTTTATTTTTATGGTAAAGTGTCCAGGCCTTATCTCTATGATGCATGGCTGTTAGTGTGTCTTTGGTTAGCCAGGAGGTAGTTTTTAGTTTTGTTCTTTTGGTCCTGATGGGAGCATGGTAGTCTAGAAGGTTCAGGAAGGTTGTGTTGAAATGGGTCACGGCATTATCTAGGGGTAAAGCATGCAGGATGTTCCAGTCAACTAGTTTGAGAGAGTCAGAGAAAGCTATTGGGTTGAAGTTTTTATGATTGCGGGTAGTAATGTAGTTATGAGTTCTTTGCATAGGTGCTTGTAGTTGATAAGTGAAGATAGGAAGGTGGTCACTAAGGGAGTCTGGAAGGGTACCACTGACAGGGAAGTAATGAGGGTGGGAGACTAGAATCCAATCTAGAATACTACCTTTGGGGAGAGTTTTTGAGGGGTGAGTAGTGTCATTAATTAGTTGTGAGAAGCTGTAAAGGTTGATATTGAGTGGGCTTGAGGGAGAGTGAATGGCAGACCAATTGATATTGGTGTCACCCAAAATTATGATTTCATTGTTAATGTTGGTGGAGAGCCAGTAAAGAATATTCTCAAGAGTGGTAATATTGTCACCAGGGGGAATGTAAAGGGAGGCTATACATATATGCTTGTATTTATTGACTTGGAGTAGTGACAGGAGTAGTTCAGCATTGTTAAAAATGGGGATGGGTTTGTTATAAGGGGTGACTGCAAGGAGGATGAGTATAGTAAGGCAACCCCACCTCCTTTTTTTGGGTCTGTCTTTTCTGATGATTGAGTAATTTGGTGGTATAATTTCCTGATCCTTTATATGGGGTTTTAACCAAGTTTCAGAGATAGATAGGATATCGGGTTTATTATATGTAAGCCAAGCATGAAGGTTAGGTACTTTGTTAACTATACTTTGGGAGTTTATAGAGGTGAATAGTGTGGATTTATCTACATTGGTAGAGATGGAGGGGCCAGGGTTGGGGTGGATATCTCCTGATAGTAGTGAGGTAGTTAGATAAAGGGTTAGGTAGGAGAGATATCTGGACTGCTTAAAGGTTATGTTGGTCTTTATTATTTGAGTAAGGGGTTTGTTATCAACTATGGTATTAAGGTTAATTAGAGTGTTGATAAGCTTATAAGTAAAGAAAAGGTGGTTTTGTATAGGATAAATATGTGGAGATATTGTGGTGTAAGTTTGTAAAGGAGGTGAGTTGAGATGTATTGTTGTGTGGAAGGCCTGTGAATGGTTAAAAAGTGTGGGCTGAGTGAGGTAGTGAATGTAGACCATACTGAGGAGTAGTATTAGAAGAGTAAAGGAAGATATAGGTTTTGGAAGCATTGTGAAGATGGGTCCGAAAGGTAGGGGATGAAGATGGTAGTAAGCAGTTGGTAGGTTATAGTAAGTAAGTTTAGTAGGGTCCTGTGTGCAGGAGGTAGTAATGTGTCTGGGTAAATGTGGGAGGAGGAATATGTTAGGGTTAATATGGGTGGAGTAAGGGAGGGTGTAGGTTTGAGTAGAGGACACTAATTGGTGGGATGGGTTTCCTAGAGGGAGGAAAGCTGGTTAGAGTGGGTGTGGGAGGGAGTGGTTATAGAGGGAGCAATGGAGTGTAATTGGATAGGTGATATTGTGGGTGTGGTTGTGGAGGTATAAATGTAGATGTAGTAGGGGCGGGTGGGAATTGGGGGCAGGGTAGGGGAACGGAGTGAGCCCGCAGGGCAGTATTGAGACTGCATTGGTGATTAACAGCACATAGGGCCAATGGCGAACAAGATACATAGGTTCATAGGTTCATACTAGGCTATCTGCCCTAGGGCATTTAAAAACCTAGCCAGAATGTGTGTGGCTTTCACCATGCATTGTAGATCTATCTTGCTATGCCCTTTTCCAAGGTTAGTATATTGTGCCTCTGTCTAACTGTGACACATAAGTGATACCCATGGTAAACCTACAATGTCCCATCCAGTCATTAATATCCCTCTTGAAGACAGTCACTGAGTGACTCTGGCTAACCTCTATTGGGATAATATTCCAGAGTGAAGGGAGCCTTTGAGTTATGAATGTGTCCCTCCAGCATGTCCTATGTATATCACACCTGAGGTTCAAGTCTTTCCAGCGTGTAGCTTGATGGGATCTGGATATTCTGAGGAGCAGCATAACCATTAAGTCAGGGTTTGACATGGCTTTATATGTCAGGCACAGATTGCCTATGAAGTGGCAGTATGCCACTGAGTAGAGCTGCTGTTTCTTTAACCAGTCAGTATGTGGCATCTGTTTGAGCCCTTTGAGCCTCTTGTTGAGGTACTTTTGTGGTCTTTCCAGTTGCTACAGATGTCTGGTAAGGTGCATGCCGACAGGGGCATTGTAGTCAATTATGGGCATGATGAGGGATGAGTAAAGAGGCACAATGTCCTCCCCTGATCTACATGTGAATCCCTTCATAATGATGTGGCCTATATAAAATGTTTTCCTAACCACTTTGGCCATGTGGTTGTCAAATGAGAGAATGCTATCAACCTGTGTACCCCAAGGTCCATAATTCCTTCGTCTGTACTTAATGGATTAACACATATGTGGTACTTTATGGTCACTTTGTTTTTGCCAAAGGGGATGACTACACTTTTTGGCATTCAGCTTGAGGCCATGGCTGTGGCACAGGTCATCTGATTCCAAGAGGCCCTTTTGGAGGATGCATGTGTTGGCTGGAGAGTTGATTATGGCGTCCAGTGTGCAGTCATCTGCGACTTGCTCAGCCACAGTCCTTCCATGTTGGCCTGTACCTCTGCTAAATATATACTGAACAAGACAGATCCCAGGGCTGAGCCTTGTGGGACACCACTTGTAAGTGGTTTTGAGGCTGACATGGCTCCAGCAATTCTAACCATGTGTGTTGTGCCCTTGAGCCACTGTGCAATATATGTAGTGACATAGGAGTTAATATGTACACTGGTGAGCTTCCCTAGAATGCACAAGTGGGGTATTGTATCAAAGGCTTATGCAAGGTCCAGGTAGGCTGTGTAGACCACCTTCCCCTTGACAGTGACCTTGGTGACTGTTTCAAAGAAATAAAACAGGTTTGAGAGGCAGGATCTGCCATTAACAAAGCCAAACTGTGTATGATGAAGTGTCTGCAGGTCCCCAATATCTATATTTATGAGGTTCATGATGATCCTCGCCATAGCTTTGTAGACCAAGCTATTCAGACTTATGGGGCTATAGTGTCCAGGATCCGTTAAGACACCACCTAAATGTAGAGGGACCACTGTTGCTGTATGCCACTCTTTGGCCACATATCGTATAGTAAGGCTGGGATTGCACAGTAGTGTTATGTCTGGGTATAGCTCTTCTTGGAGTTCATGTAGGACACAGCCTGGGACACTGTCTGGTCCCATTGATGCAGTGTTAATTGCTTGGGTGAGGGCAGCTCTTACCTGAGCATCTGAGATGTCAGGGGGGGCAGCACTCTGCTGGGAGAAATATTTGCCCTTGTGGTGTGGAGGGGGGAGAAGGTAGCAGTGAACCTGTCCACTAGGATGTTGGCATTGTCTGTGTGTCTGGTATTTCTTGTGACATCTTGGACTACCTCTGATCATATCTGGGAATAACACCCAGGTTTCTAACATAACTACAGAAAGCCTTGTGATTATCCTCAGTGTCTTGTGGAATCTTCTCTCAAAGATGGCCTTAGACAATCTTAGGAGTGCCTGTAGTTTTCTTCTAATACTCATTAGTGATGCCTTCACATTTTGGGAGTTTGTTGTATCATTTAGTAGTGTCATCCTTCTATTGTATAGTTTGTTTATGGCTGGGGTCCACCACACAGGACATCTGCCTTTGGAGGATTGGGTCTTGCTTTTATTTGGGATTGCATGATCCATGCATTCCTGAAGGTGTCCATAGAATGCCTTCATACAGGTATCTGCAGTCTGGTCCATATTTTCAACAGGCTTGGGGGCTTTGAAGGTTTCCACATCATTTATGAGGAGTGTGAACATGCTTTACATGAGTTGTTGACTGTATTCTTCTGTGCAGGGGGTGGCCTTGGGATGTGAATATCCAGTGAGATTAGTTTATGGTCTGATCTTACCAGTGAGGGATACACTTCTGGTCTGGAGCATAGAGTCCCCATGTTGGTGATGATCAGGTTCAGTATGTTTTCCCCTCTTGTGTGAGTGGTAACAAGTTGTTCCATAGCATATTGGTATATAAATTCTAGTAATCTGTGGGCTAGGGTGTTGGAGCTACAGTCATGCTCCCAGTCTATGTTTGGGTAGTTTAACCCACCCAATACAATGGTGTATGGACAGACCTACATATTTCCAACTGTTTTCAGGAAGGCCAAGTGCGGTTCTTGTGTTTGTGAGGGTGGTCTAAAGTAGGCTATAACCTGGAAGGCAGTTTCACCCATTGTTACTTGCATATGGATAGTCTCTGATGTTTGGTGCTTTGCCACCAACCTGGAGGTGTGGGTATCTTGGATGAATATCAATACACCCCCTCCTGTTGTGGTTTTCTGCAAGTTTTGGGCCTGAAAAGCATGGTATGAGTTATAACTTGGTAGTGCTGGAGTGCTGTTGGTAGCCCTGAATCCGGTATCTGTTACTGCACAGATAGCGATGTTCTCCATGCTGAAGAATGTTTTGAGTGTGTGCATCATCAGGTTTACAGTCCTGCAGTGGCATATATGACTGCTCACGTGGACAGATGCCAGGTAAGTCATATGCAAAGTGTCACAGGCAACGTACATGTG
Organism: Protopterus annectens; assembly: GCF_019279795.1. Taxonomy (NCBI): domain Eukaryota; kingdom Metazoa; phylum Chordata; order Ceratodontiformes; family Protopteridae; genus Protopterus; species Protopterus annectens. The sequence continues at coordinate 1,962,230,887 of NC_056729.1, forward strand.
CACAGGAGAAGGAGAAACAGTGACATTCTGTCAAGTGAGATATGAACATACATATAGTAAGGTATGCAGATGTCACTAGGAGTCCACAGAAGCTGTGTAACTCTGCATGGCAGGTCGGATCAGTAGTCCAGGGTAACTGCAAGGAAACATGCATGCAAACATAGCTACTGTAAGCAGGGCTGCATGTAGTCCATTGTACAACAAACAAGCTGTACCACTTTCAGTAGGTAACACTGCAAATGCTCACCAGCTGACATATGAATACCTATGTCACCAAAGGTGATACTTACCAGACCACGGACAGAAATGACATGGCCAGACACGCTGCATCCCACATGAACACATATCTGAAGCAACACAGACCTCACAAAGTCAGTGTTCTTAACAGGCACAGCCCATAAGGCCAAACACAATGTGTGACACACCTATAATAGGTGATGCCATAGTCAGACACACTGACGTCCCACCCTCCAGACTGAGCAAGGTGAGGGTCACATTTAGCTACCTGTCGGGTGATAGAATGTGCCACATAACACAAGCACTCAGGTCACTCCACAGCAAGTACAAGTATGAGGCAGTCATTGTCCATGCTGGTGTGAACAACCTGAGACATACCTCCCTGGACCACATGGAAAGAGACACAGAGGAGCTCTTACATCACCCTCTCAAACCCAGGAATCCCACACAGCCTTCATGACGACACAGGAGAGTATAGATTTCTCTGCAAGCACCATCATACTGGGTGACTTCAACTACCCAAACATAGACTGTGGACATTATGCAAGCCACAATACCCAAGTTCTAGGGTTCCCATAGTTCAGAAACTCTTTAGCTATGGAACAAGTAGTCAACATTCCCTCAAGAGGGGAAAATATACTAGACCAGATAATCACAAACATGAGTACAAAATTCTCACCACTTGAAGTATATCCCTCATTGTTGCAATCGAACCATATACTAATCACACTGGGGTACTGGATCCCCCACATATGCAAACCTCAAACACATCTATGTGTGTGTGGGAAATTCCCCTATTAGCAACTGTGACAGTACACTACAGGATGCAGATTCCCCTTTTGAAACACTGATGATGTCAGCACTCTATAACTATATTACCTGAATTAAAGCTTCTAGTAATTCGTATAGCGTGCTCTGCTAATGTGTCTTTCTCTAGGGTTGTAACATAGTTAGGTTTGAATCCTGCAAAGGGAATGTATGTGAGTTAGTATTAGTGGGGTTTGTGTGTGTGCATAATGCTGTGAGAGAAAAGTGCCTTTTGACAACTGGGAGAACACACTACAGGGTGCACATCCCTCTTCCTAAACACAGATGATGTCAGCACCCTCTAAGTACAGCATTAGAAAAGCTTTCTCCCACTAATGCAAATAGCGCACTCTGCTAATGTGTGTGTCTCTAGTGTCATAACACAGTTAGGTAGGGGTTTGAATCTTGCAAATGGAAAGTGTGGGGTTAGTGTGTGTGCACAATGCTGGGGGTGGGATGTGGCTTTTGCCAAATGGGGCTACGCACTGCAGGGTGCACATTTCCCTTAACAAACAGTGATGTTGACAGGACCCTATACAAACAGCATGACAACAGACAACTGCCAGTACTCAGTATAGTGCTACATGCTACTGTAACATGCACATGTACCAGAACACACCTAGATAGTGTTTTGAAACCTGAATGTGGCAAGTGTGTGGATGTGGGATGTTTCTGTGTGTGCATTTCCATATGGAAAACATGTTTGATGTGGCAATCAGGGTACCACAGTACCTGATGCACATTACACTTGTAAACTAATGAGGTTGCCTGCACCCTGTGAGTACAGGTAGAGAAGAGGAAATCGGTAGTAATCCAAATAGTGCACTTTTCAAATGTGTACCTGTCATGTGTCGACAGCTACTCATGTAGGGTAATAAATAATGGAAATGGCAGGTGAGCGTGTGCATGTGGGGGGTAGCAGGGTGTGTGTAAATGCATGTGTGACAGAACAGATACATATAGCTGAATCTACAATACAGCACATGATGCACATTCCCATAGTCAATGGTAGCATGTGATGGTGTGCAGCTGGTACACTTTGGTAAGTAGTATGGGTGCAGATAACAATTCAGGACATTCATACAGTTACTGCAGCAGGAATGCTGGGATATACACACAATCATAGTGGAACAGTGAACAGTTACCAACATGTTACTACTTATACACATCTATGTAGTCACCCTGTGCATCAGCAATGTGTTTACCTTTTCCTGCACTGATGTTGTAGTATGCAGGAGGTGGCACAGTGTCATCATATGCACAGGGTGTGGGTTAGGTATGCCCAAGCCAGCCACTGGTAACACCAATTGACATGTGTGTGTATGTGTGTTTGTGAGGGGCAGCAGTACAGGGTGGACCAGTGTTGGTGCAGTGTGTGTGTGTGTATGTGTTTGCCCTAGGTGTTAAATTTCTGCATGTGTGTAAGCACACACACAGTCCCACATAATGGCTGCCATGTACAGGGTTTTGTAGACAGCCAAGATCAGTGTCTGTGGGCATGGACACAGTACCTGTGCCTAGCAGGGGTGCTACGGACTGTATCCGGTACTAACCCAGACTGGGTACTGTCATCGGAAGTGGGTGTGTGTTGACTGGACACAGTTCCCTGTTGGGACTGTCCAGAGCCATGTGCACGTGGTCTCCTGGGGCGTCCTGATGACAGCACTGACCCAGCATTGCTGGGGCTGCTGCTGGCACTTGAGGTGCGTGAGTGGGCCTGTTGTCGTCCGCAGCCACTGCCAGCTGGTGCTGTTGCCGGCATAAGGCCACGTCGACATCGCAAATGCACACCATCGCCCTGGCCCATGGACATCTGGTTGTGGAGCAGCTGTTGTATGTCCCCACAACATCTGTCAACGACATCTGTGAAATTATGAATAGCATTCGCAATGTCACGCATGCCATCTGTCATGGCTGTGCGACATGCTCTCAGCTCCCTCAGACCCTGTCTGGTGTACTTTTCCATACGTGCCTGTGCCTGCATAACAGTCCGAAACATAGTGGAGGTTGACATACCTCCTTGGGCACGTCGGCCAGAGGCAGTATAGCCATGGATGCCCCCACGAGAACCCATGGGCGACTGTCTGCATGGTACCATTGGAGGACCCTGCTCATGGCTGCTTTGTGGGGATGCATGTACCACAGGTACCACATTACCCTGATCTATGCCCAATGCATACTGTCCATCACCTAGGGACAATGGTGACAAAGGATGTAACAGCAGGATGACTGTGCTCATTGAAGGGGTTGACAGCTGTGTACTGTCAATTGGCTGACCAATGGCAGACCCAGACACACCTTCCTGCACCATTATAGACATTTCATCATCATCAGTACCTGGGGCACAAGATTCAGGTTCCCTGCTGCAGGTCACCATAGCAGCACCAGAACCTACGGGAGGAAAACAGGGAACACAGATTACAGTCTCAACACATATTTTATGGTGATGCACTTCAATACAAATGCACACATTCAGAAATGGACACATGCACTCATGGACACACACACACATGCACACATGGGCACAGGCACACTTGCACACGTGCACACCCCACAGAACACACACACATCAGTACTGAGTTATACTACTCTTACTAGTATTAACTTGGGTATTGCAGGTATTATTAAACACACTCACCAGCATGTATACTACAGAGTTACACTACTCTTACTAGTATTATAAATTGTTTTTCAGGTAATGATAAACACACTCACCAGCATGTATGGCCTGCCTCGTTGCTACATGGGAGGGACCTGGAAATATGAAGAAAGTAATGTCAGTGGACACAAGTGTGCCATTTGTTTTGCATATGATACAGTACAGTAGTACACCAGTTCCCTTATACACATCAGCTGCTCATAATGTCAGTATCACACATGCACAATTACATATCATGATGACAGATACATACCACGTGCACACCTTATGCATGCATGAAGTAACAGTGTACAGAACAGTCATATGTACATATGGCATCTTACCTGCACGCTCAGTGTCTTGCTGCTGTGTGGATCCAACCTCCATCATGATGCACGTCTGATGCTGTTGTTGTTCTGGGGCTGGATCCACAACACTTAGCAGTAGCCCCTCCTGTCTGGTGAGGGGGGGATGTGTGGCCACCCCCCCACCTGTGGCAACCTGTTGCCTGCGGATATCTGCAGCACGCTGGCGGACATTTCTAATCAAATCACTGCAGTGATGTCTCACCTGCTCATATGTCCTATCATGCATGCCAACATCATTTATCCTGCTGACAAGGTTTTGCCACAGTGCAGACCTCTCCTGCTGATTCTGGGTGGTGCGTGAAAACAGGATGTCATAGTCACGCAACAGGCTCTGGTGGATCACTTCATCCTCTGCAGCAGAGTAGGCAGGGTTCCTTTTTGGAGCCATATCTCCCTGGAAAAGTACACAAACAGGTTATCAGCAGAGTATGTCAGCAATATATGGTACACATTCTATACAGGAAGTATTAAGTTGTACTTATTACTGCTTTGTTGTAACTTGATTAAAGTGTAGCTATCATTCTAAGTCTTTTGGATTAAGCACTTGGCCTTCAGACCAGTTGTTTTACATTAGGGAGGTTTGTGGCAAGCACTGTGGTGGCAGGACAAGTAGCTTTCATCCTTCTAAGTTGGGTACTGCTGATTGAGAGCCCATTGTCCAAGTGTATTAGTTCTGGTATGAGCAGTTGGCCTTCAGGCCAGTTATTTAACATTAACAAGGTTTGTGGTCTGCACTCTTGTGTGAGAATAGGCTGTACTCTGCCATTCATAGCTGGGAACTTCTGGTTTCAGGTTTATAGTGCCTGCATATTTGAACTGTATCTTACTGACATTGGCACACCTTGTTTGCTGTAGCATACACTACATCCATGCCTCCTGAATCTAGCTTTGTTTATATGCTTGTTATTTGTTAGCTTGTTATTTCACTGGTACTCTAATTCCACATAATACACAGCTTCTCAGCACTTCTGTGAATCACTACTGATATCTGCATTGCTTACTGTACTTATTTCCTTGTTACACTTGACAGCAAGTGACTGCTTGTCATTTTTGCATTTACTTAATTGTAACACATTGCACTTAAATTAGCTGGCACTTGCTCACTGAAGCTATTATATCAGTCAGCAGTAGAAATTAATATCAGTACACCCTCACTCCCCACTGGACCTTGTTTTCAATTATTACGGAATTCACAATAGTATTCTAGCATGTCCAAAGGTCAGTTGTTAATCTCCTCTCCAGTCCAGCTGGTGAGTGTGGTAATCCAGAGGCAATGTTATAACAGCCGCATGTACACAGACAGCCCCCAACTCCTAACAACAAATTCAAACACATGTGAGTGATGCAACCATATACCAAACTGGAGGCTAGGCTCTCTCTACTCAATACTGCCATAACCAGTCAGATGGAGAAGGAAACCACACTCACTACAATTCCAGTCTCACATCGACCTACCACGACAGCAAAACAAACACATAATCACACAAAAACATACTCGGAGGCTCAGAATAAAGATCTGCCTAAGCAGCAGAGACCTCCAAAGCAGACACCCAAGCAACCGCTACCCCAAAACCAAACACGTGCAACACATATCTCACAAAGCCAATGTGCTGAACACTCACAGCCCTTATCAGTAAACAACACACCTCATACACTTGTAATAGGTGACTCTATCATCAGGCACACTGATGTCACGTTCACCAGGCTGAACGAGGAGAGGGTCACAGTGTGCAGCCTGTCGGGCACTATGACCCGGCACATAACACAAGCACTCAACTCCAAGGCAAGTACAAATATGACTCACTCATTGTCCGTGCTGGTGTGAATGACCTGACACATACCTCCCTGGACTACATGACTAGAGACAGAAAGGAGCTCTCTGAGCATGTAGCCCAAGACAGTATGACCCTGACCTTGAGTAGCATCTTACCCTCACCAAGAATGATGCTACAATATCAAGGCAAGATGATCACTTTCAACAATTGACTGAAGTACTGGTGTCATTCAAAGGTGATCCAATGCCTGTCAGCTTGGGATGATATGCTGTACATGCCACGATGCTTTGCTAGGGACAGCTTGCACCTGTCACCCCTGGGCTTTTGGATTTTGGCAAAGGCTCTTGCTACACCCATAGTGCCTTTATTAGGCGAGGCTCATAAGGCAAACCCACATCCATACGTATCACAAAGGATGAGGAACTAAGAATAATGCTACTCAACACCAGAAGTTTAAACCTCAAGATACACGCACTCAAAACTCTACTTAGCATTATGGACATCGATATCTGTGCAGTAAAAGAAACCTGTTTCAGGTTTCCTTGGAGCACACCAGCACTACCAAGTTATACCTGTTACCATTCTTGTCGGCCGCAACACTTGGACCAAACAACAAAAGGAGGGGGAGTATCAATATTCATCAAAGATACCCACACCTCCACATTGGTGGCAAAGTACCACATATATATGTTAAGCCATTAAGTACAGAAGAAGTAATTGGGGACCTGGGCAACAAACTTGATAGCAATCTGTCATTTGACAACCACGTGGCCAAAGTGGATTGAAAGACATGTTATATAGCCCAGCTAATCATGAAGGGATTCACATGTACAGCAGGGGAGGTCATCGTGCCTCTTTACTCATCCATCATCAGGCCTATAATTGAGTATAATGCCCCTTTTGGGATGTACCTAACCAGACACCTACAGCAGCTGGAAAAACCCCAACAGTACCTCATCAAGAGGATCAAAGGGCTCAAACAGATGCCATATGCTGCCCAGTTAAAGAAAATCCAGCTGGACTCAGTGGCATACTGCCTGTTCAGAGGCAATCTGTGCCTGCCATATACAGCCATGTCCAACCCAGAAGTAATGGACATGCTGCACCTCAGGAAATCAAACTCCCATACAGCCACATGCTCAGGAGACCTGAACCTTAGCACTGACATAAATAGGACATGCTGGAGGGACAGATTCATAACCCAGAGGCTCCCTTCACTCTGTAATGAACTCACAGTACAGGTTAGGCAGAGTCCCTCATTGACTCTCTTCCATAAGAATATGGATGAGTGGATGGAGATCATAGTTGTATCACTTCTATGTCACTGTTAGACAGAGGCACAATATACTAACCTTGGAAAAGGGCATAGCAACATAAATTTTAATTGGGTGGCAAAAGACAAACACATTATACTAGGCTTATCAATGCCCTAGGGCAAATAGCCTAGTATGAACCTATGAACCTATGTGTACTGCTATACTACTTCTGCCATATGTTGCATGTGTGTGTGTTGTGGGGGATGCGCAGGTAATGGCCAGATATTTCTGCACAGGCAACACTTCTGAAACACTCTGGTTGTTCATCCCTACATACTGTATGTGTGTTGCCATCCAACCCTGTGATGTGGACACACATTACTCAGCCTGGATATACATATCCCAACAACACCACAAGCACAGTACACTACCTTGCTATGTATGTATGTAATTACACAGTTATTCACTAGTTAGGACTGTGATGCTATCCATGCAGCCCACTGGGCCAGTGGAAGCCACAACACACACTGCTGGCCCGTTTGCAAAAGCTTACCACAGACATCCCACATAGTGCATGTAATGTGCACACACATATCTAACCCAGACCGTATGCACACCACTTATTTATCCTGTCCAGTGGACTACAGATACAGGCACATTGTATAACAATAGCAGGAGGCTACTGCAGCACAGGGCAAATTCACATGAAGGCAAGGCATCTGTGGTCAGCAGTGGTAAGATGCTTCACATTCACCAAATGCACAGATATTGGCAACATTGTTGCAGACAGTTTAGGTGCAGGTATCCCCCCCCCCCATTCTCCTACACAAGTGGAATTAGTTATCACAGATGAATGTAACCTCCCTATCATCTCACATGTCCAGGTGAGGGCCACCCTCAACATTGCAGAACACACAGCATCACTGTTACAAAATGGTATCCCTGGATGTGTGATACATTCACCCTAGAGGACATAGCACCACATTACAGACTGATATTAAACCCTGGCCATACTACAGGATATGTACCTGAACAGTGCCATACATACACAGTGGTCCCACACCAATGAGGAGGAACCTCTACTGACCCTGGGAACTACTGCATCATATGCATAACTGGCCTTGTGTTCTAAGCTATGGAAGTTTTAAGTATGGACGACATGTACAGCAATATTACATATGGATATATATCAGGACTATGTGCACACAACCTATCTCATGCACATACCTATAGATAGTGAACTATGATACATTTGGAGGTTTCACAGTAAACACAGTATTAACCTGCTACTTTGCATTACCTGTGTTTGTGTCAGCTGTTGCTGTGTCAGTGGTGCTACTTGCTGTTTGCTGCTGCTGCTGGTTTTGTTGCTGGCTGTCTTTCTTTCTTTTATTTTTATTTTCTCTCTCTCTCTCTCTTTCTCCATCGGTTTTGTGCAATGAATGTATTGCATGTGTGGAGTGTTAGTACTGGATGCTTTTGTAGGTATCTGCATAGGTCCATGTGATGGCCTCTGCACCCATTGTAAGGCAGCATTTGCTAATTGCATGCAGCCAGTTGTGTACTGATTGCATGTCTCACTGTGATTTCAGGACAGTGCTATAAAAGGGTATGTGAGATAGGCGTTGCCCTTTCAGATTGTAAGGGCGTGGACCATGCTGGTATGCTGTCGACAGTGTTCTGTGAGTGTGAAGGTTAGTAAGTCTCTCATGCTTCATGCTGTGTTGTAAATTCAGGTTGCTGTATTTCTCTCACCTGTTCCCTTTAGTGAGTGTGTATGCATACTGACACCTACAACTATATTTCATATGTATTAATATATATATATATATATATATATATATATATATATATATATATATATATATATATATATATATATATATGTGTGTGTGTGTGTGTACATATACATACTTTCATATATGTACATTAGCTGACATTATTGGGTACAAGCTAACAATAAGCAGGGCTGTTTCTGTAACACTAAACTAGTATGGGAATCCAGTAATTGGGACAGTAAAAGTCTACCTGACATGCTTTGGGTAGTACACATCCTATATTGCCTTTATCTTCATTCCTACTATTACATGTTCTACTTATTTTAGCACTATATTCCTGTATGAGAGTCATGGCTTACTGGTAGGTCATACAGACTAGTGTTACAATGGTCTTGTGGTAGGGCCTAATAGTATGCTTTTATTTTGCTTTCAAATTGAGTACAGGGTCTATCAATCAAAGTGCTGGAGGCACCTTTAAGCAGTTAAAAGGGTTAGTAGGTCTCACAGGAGTCAGGCTGTGTTGCAGATTCTGGTTGCTGCATTTATCTTCACTGTTTCCTGTAGTGAGTGTGTATGGATACTGACACCTACCACTATATTTCATATGTATTAATATATATATATATATATATATATATATATATATATATATATATATATATATATATATATATATATATGTATGTGTACATATACATACTTTCATATATGTACATTACCTTACATTATTATGTACAAGCTAACAATTAGCAGGGCTGTTTCTCTTAACACTAAACTAGTATGGGAATCCAGTAATTCGGGCATTAAAAATCTACCTGACATGCTTTGGGTAGTACACATTCTATATTGCCTTCATATTGATTCCTACTATTACATGTTATATTTATTTTAGCACTATGTTCTTGTATGAAAGTTGTGGCTTAGTGGTAGGTCATACAGACTAATGTTACCAGAGTGCTGGGTTTGAGACTGACAGTGAGACTTTTTTTTCTTTCAGGATGAGTACAGGATCTGTCAATCAAAGTGCTGAAGCCACCTTTAAGCAGTTAAAAGGGTTAGTAAGTCTCACAGGAGCCAGGCTGTGTTGCAGATTCTGGTTGCTGCATTTATCTTCACTGTTTCCTGTAGTGAGTGTGTATGAATACTGACACCTACCACTATATTTCATATGTATTAATATATATATATATATATATATATATATATATATATATATATATATATATATGTATGTGTACATATACATACTTTCATATATGTACATTACCTTACATTATTATGTACAAGCTAACAATTAGCAGGGCTGTTTCTGTTAACACTAAACTAGTATGGGAATCCAGTAATTCGGGCATTAAAAATCTACCTGACATGCTTTGGGTAGTACACATCCTATATTGCCTTTATATTCATTCCTACTTTTACATGTTATATTTATTTTAGCACTATGTTCTTGTATGAGAGTCATTGGTTAGTGGTAGGTCATACAGACTAGTGTTACTAAGGTCCTGGGTTCGAGACTGACAGTAGGTATTTATTTTTCTTTTGAAATGAGTACAGGACCTGTCAATCAAAAGTGCCAAAGGCACTTTTAAGCACTTAAAACCAGGTCTGTGCTCGTTTGCGTGGAGCTCACGCATGCGCACTGGCGGTGAGCTACGCGCACACAAGCGCACACCCGAGCTATTTACTTTGAAAGAAAAGAAAAAGGGGTGACAGGAAAGTGGTGAAAAAGGGGCCACAAAGAGGGTGAGACAGTAGGGAAACAAGCTTGGAATTTGCAGGAAGGATGTAGGTGAGGCCCATAGCTGCCCATGTCTTTCTCAGCAACAGCTGTGCATTTGTATGCAGTTTGGTGTGACATTTGGAACCTTCCACCCCTGAGAGAGGTGTCAGGACAACATTAATACCTGTTGTACAGCCAATTGTAATTAACAGTTTCAATGTCCAGCGGACATGTGTGCAACATGGACAGCTATGTATGGGGCGTAATTTTTTTGTGGGTACAGAGTGCCCTTTTTTTTTTTATCAGATGAGAGTGGTATGTCAGGTGAGGTAGTCGGTATAGCTGGGGAGGTAGGTTGGGTAGGTTAACAGACAAGACAGACAGGACACATACAGGGGCGGTGTATGACACATGTGGGGGGGGTTACACAATTGACGGGGACGGAGGTTGGGATATCCAGGGCACATGAGCCCACAGATGGCAACAGTGGAACTGATATCCCCACCCATAGGCAGTTGCCACTGTTCCTTCACAGACCAGGACGGGGCTGTGCTGGGGGCTGTGCAGGCGGGACAACGGGCATGCCCGTAAGCTGTGCCACCCGGGCCTCAAGTTGGCGTAGGGGCCCAAGAACAGAGTCTTGGATCTCCCTTCGCACCACAAACCGGACACCTTGGAGGGTGAGTGGACGGGCTCCTCCGGCCATGCTTGCAGAGGGGGGACGGGCCCGATCCCCTGCAGCGCTTCCACCCGAAGGTGGCACAGGGCCACCGGAGGAGGGTCCAGCCTGGGCACTAGTGCCAGGTGCAATCGCCAGCTGAGGTGGGAGAGGTGGGTCTGCTGGGACCTGCCTTCCCAAGCATTCTAGGTTTGTGAGTATGTTATGTTAGTTTGGGTTAGTAGCATATTATTCCATTCAAATTTGTTGTAACAGCATGCATTGGTATTCCCATTAAACAAACACCCAGATATTAACACCATTGAACAACGGGCATATCAATATCACATGCATTATTTGAACAGAAATACACAAACAAACAACATGCAGGGTTGATTAATGGCAACAGGCCATCAGGTTTGCAGGCATGAACAGGGCACATGCAACAACGGACATGCATATATTTTTGAAACAACAGGACAAATGTTCATGGTTAATGAAATGTTCACATACAAATATTTAGTGAGTTTTTTAATTTGCAATTATAGGGTGGGGTGGAGAAAGAAAATGATGACACATTCATAAATTATACATTTATGTACATTTGTAATAGAAACACAATTAACTTGCGGGAGATAGCTTCAAAATGACTTTTAATTGACTGTCATGCTAGACCTGTTACAGATACATCACTATCCTAGTTATTTTGAATTTGATCAGATACATCATCCTGCTACACTTTGATGACAGGGCAGGGGACAACTATGGATGTTTAGTATGTCAGACAATCATTCATTCTATCTGGAAATTGTTGACTGTCATCACCATATACAGATTTTAGCTTGAACATTCAAGATTCAGACACACTGAAATCTGTTTGGCGTGTTAACTCATTCACTCCAGAGCAGCTCAGGAAAAGCTGCCTGCTGAATTCCACCATAGGAACAACAGAGCAGCCTGAGCTCATTTTCAGAAAATCCATTTGTAATACTATACAGAAAACAAATGCTCATAACTCTAAGAGCTACACTAAAAATGTAAACGCGAAAGTTGTTCAGCAGACACTGACCTTTCCAACAGTGTAAATGTTGATAGTGCATATCAAAGTCATAATTAAATATTTGGCAAGGAATGCTGATATTGTGCAATTTTTTTAACTTTTTGGAAAAGCAAAGCACAATATCTTTGTCTATGTACCATGCAGACCCATACAATTTGAATTTAATTTGTTAGTATGAATGTCAGCTTTAAAATGATACTTTAACCATAACTGTGTGACACTCCTTTCATGGGATATTCACAAAAATATGATTAGTATATTATTTCTCATAATTGATAAATAAACAAAGCATAATATCTCATCACCTGTAACAGACAGAGCCTACATATCAGTGTAGAAGTTGTGCATCTGAATGTCAGCTTCAAAATGACGCATCATTTGTGTGATTACCATGCTCCCTCGCAAAGATATGGGCATAATAATGAGAAGTATTGTAAATGTATAATTTTCATATTTGTACAAGACTAAACAAACTGTAATATCTGTACGTGTGTACAGTGCCTAGACACAGTTCTTTTACCAAGTTGTAAGGAGTAACACTGTCTTCAAAATGATGTATTACTTCACAAAATCAGATGCTCCCTTGCAAAGTTATTTACCAAAATATGAAAAAAAAATCATAATTTCCATAACCTAAGTCTGAAACAAACTTTGATATCTGCCTATGAGTACAACATACAGGCACCATTCTTTTACCATGTTAGAACTATAAATAATCTTTTCAAAATGAGGTATTAGTTAGCACATTCAGATGCTCCCTTGCAAAGTTATTTACCAAAATATGAAAAAAAATCATAATTTCCATAACCATAAGTCTCAGACAAACTTTGATATCTGCACATGTGTCAAACATACAGGCACAAGTCTTTTACCATATTAGAACCAGCAATACTGTCTTCAAAATGAGATATTACTTGGCACATTCAGATGCTCCCTTGCAAAGTTATTTACCAAAATATGAAAAAAATCATAATTTCCATAACCATAAGTCTCATACAAACTTTGATATCTGCAAATGTGTCAAACATACTGGCACAATTCTTTTACCATATTAGAACCAGCAATACTGTCTTCAAAATGAGATATTACTTGGCACATCCAGATGATCCCTTGCAAAGTTATTTACCAAAATATGAAAAAAATCATAATTTCCATAACCATAAGTCTCAAACAAACTTTGATATCTGCATGTGTCAAACATACTGGCACAATTCTTTTACCATATTAGAACCAGCAATACTGTCTTCAAAATGAGATATTACTTGGCACATTTAGATGCTCCCTTGCAAAGTTATTTACCAAAATATGAAAAAAATCATAATTTCCATAACCATAAGTCTCAAACAAACTTTGATATCTGCACACGTGTCAAACATACAGGCAAAATTATTTTACCATATTAGAACCAGCAATACTGTCTTCAAAATGAGATATTACTTGGCACATTCAGATGCTCCCTTGCAAAGTTATTTACCAAAAAATGAAAAAAAAAATCATAATTTCCATAACAGTTATTTGCCAAGCTCGGAGAAATTAATTTTACACAACACATTTCATAATAGTGTTTTACTTACTATACTGGTCTGACTTGGTCATGGGTGTTTTCCATTCTTCTCACAATCATGCATGTCTCTCCTCACGCCATTGTGGAGGTTGGTCAAGAAGAACGCAATGCCCTCCTCAGTTAGGTGAATGCCATCCCTTCTGAACCAGTGAACATCTTCCCTTCCAGTGACTCCCAGAACAGAAGAAGACAGTCTTATCTTATCTGAAATAAAGCATGGGTAGACACTGACAAGGGTGCCTAGCCAGGGCACATGTAAAGAGAAAAAGCAGGGTAAGGACCACCGCTCCACTAATATGCCAAGGACAGGCATTGGGCTCCAGATGTTGGTTATCTGTAGTGTCCCATAGCTGTGCCGGCTGCCCACTCAGACTGCTGATACCACTATGGTCTCATGACCTCCTTCAGTGTCAGCAGTCTGCCTTACCTCTGCCTTTTCTCTTTACATGTGCCCATTCAGCAATGGACCTAAGGGATGAGGGACTGAAGTAACTCACTAATTGCTGTCCTGACCTTCACACATTTACTACTCTCACCTACATACGCTGACTACACCTGAAGGCAGGGAGACTGAGTAGAGAGCTACATCAAGGCAACATGTCAAAAGACCAAGACTGACCCAGGCTGTGTCTTTTTGCATGTTTTTGCAGTACATCACAGTGGCACACCCAAGCCCATGCTTACCAAGGACAGCAGCACTATGGGACTGTGCTGTAGAGTCTCCAGATTCCCAAATGCCATCCCGGTGGATCACAAGATCCATGCTGGCTGGGTATGCCCCCTGTGATGCACCCAGCAACACAATATTCGGCGATGGGACAGCATAAGGGTTTTGGCTGCTCCCTTTCCAGTGACTACCAGAACAGCATAAGACAGTCTTATCTTATCTGAAATAAAGCATGGGTAAACACTGACAGGGGTGCCCAGCCAGGGCACATGTAAAGAGAAAAAGCAAGGTAAGGACCACCGCTCCACTAATATGCCAAGGACAGGCATGGCGCTCCAGATGTTGGTTATCTGTAGTGTCCCATAGCTGTGCCGGCTGCCCACTCAGACTTCTGATACCACTATGGTCTCATAATCTCTTTCAGTGTCAGCAGTCTGCCTTACTTCTGCCTTTTCTCTTTACATGTGCCCATTCAGCAATGGACCTAAGGGATGAGGGACTGAAGTAACTCACTAATTGCTGTCCTGACCTTCATACATTTACTACTCTCACCTACATATGCTGACTACACCTGAAGGCAGGTAGACTGAGTGGAGAGCTACATCAAGGCAACGTAAGACCAAGACTGACCCAGGCTGTGTCTTTTTGCATGTATTTGCATTACATCACAGTGGCACACCCAAGCCCATGCTTACCAAGGACAGCAGCACTATGGGACTGTGCTGTAGAGTCTCCAGATTCCCAAATGCCATCCTGGTGGATCACAATATCCATGCTGGCTGGGTATGCCCCCTGTGATGAACTCACCAACCTAAGAGCAGTTGGCAAAACAAAAGTGAAGAGGGACCTTCCTGGCATTGGTGCTGAAGGGCTTGGCTGCTAACTGACATGGGGGCACAGAAAGAGCACATGTACACTGAAAAAGCAGGTGAGGCACTCTGCTTTACCTCTGCCTTTTCCATTTACATGTGTCCTTTCTGCAATGAGTAGAAGGGAGGAGCTAATGTAAGCCCTGTTGCCCTGACCTACATACGCTGACTACACCTGAAGGGAGGGAGACTGAGTGGAGAGCTACATCAAGGCAACATGTCAAAAGACCTAGACTGACCCAGGCTGTGTCTTTTTGCATGTTTTTGCATTACATCACAGTGGCACACCCAAGCCCATGCTTACCAAGGACAGCAGCACAATGGGACTGCGCTGTAGAGTCTCCAGGTTCCCAAGTGCGATCCCGGTGGATCACAAGATCCATGCTGGCTGGGTATGCCCCCTGTGATGCACCCAGCAGCACAATATTCGGTGATGGGACAGCATAAAGTTTTTGGCTGCTCCCTTTCCAGTGACTCCCAGAACAGCATTAGACAGTCTCATCTTATCTGAAATAAAGCACGGGTAGACACTGACAAGGGAGTCCAGCCAGGGCACTTGTAAAGAGAAAAAGCAGGGTAAGGACCACTGCTCCACTAATACGCCAAGGACAGGCATGGGGCTCCAGATGTTGGTTATCTGTAGTGTCCCATAGCTGTGCCGGCTGCCCACTCAGACTGCTGATACCACTATGGTCTCATGACCTCCTTCAGTGTCAGCAGTCTGCCTTACCTCTGCCTTTTCTCTTTACATGTGCCCATTCAGCAATGGACCCAACAGCCTGGTCACAACTTTGATGTATAGTGTGCTCTGCACATCTTACTGCTGTCAGCAGTCTGCTAGACTCTTATGGCCATGGTACTCACCAAAGCATTCCATGCATAGGTTAATCTTGCAGGTCGGGCATCCCCATGATTGTTCAGCACGTTTACTCTTGATGGCACAGTTTTTGCATCGTGCCTTCCACCATTTCACTGGAAAGTGTGAGCCTTCTTCAAATCGTGTCATGGGCTCTGGGATGGTAATCTCTATGCATCTTTTCCTTTTCTTGTAGGTGGTCAGGAGGTGCATGCCTAGGTGTCTTCTAAACTGTAACTGGCTTGCCGCAATAAAATGGCCAGAACGTGAAAGCTGCCTGTGGCTAGCACTCTCACAGAATAAAATGTAAGCGTTCACTATGGCCACATCCCATAGGAACCAGAACAAGTACAGCCACCATTTCCTTGCCTTTCGAGCAGTTGGATACTGCGTCCTGAGCTGATCTGCTCGGTCCACCCCATTCATATACATGTTGTACATGTTTACAACTGGTGGACATGACACTGCAGCTTTTGTTCCATCGTGCTGTCTCCTGCGTATGCTGGAGACTGCCAAGGTTGGGTTACTATTAGTTGACAGCAGAAATACTGGGTTGCTATCCTTCCATTCAGTTGCAAGCAATGGTCAACTCTGCAGCTGCTTGTAGAACCCTCGAGGTGCTTTACCAATGGCTTGTCGGTTGAATGTTACAGGCCATCCAGACCTATTGGTGCGCATGGTTCCACAACTGTACAGACCGTCCTGCAGCAGTTGCTGTGCCAGAGGGACAGATGAGAAGAAGTTGTCAAAGTAAATGTGATGCTTCTTTCCAATCAGCCCCCATGTTAGGTCGACCACAACTCTGTGTGCCAGTCCAACCTCTGTGGTCTGCTCTGCCTTTCCAGTGTATACCTGGAATTCATGCACATAACCATTATGTGAGTCAGCTAGCACCCATACCTTAATGCCATACCTCTCCGGCTTGCCAGGCATAAACTGTCTAAATGTCAGACGTCCACGGAAGCCAGCCATGGCTTCATCTACTGCCACCTCACGATGCACATTATACTGTGTCCTACATGCATCCAGTATTGGCCGTACATGATGGAGCTTGTCATGACCCACACAGCCCTGTGGTCGTCTGAGGTTTTTGTCATTGCAGTGAAAATACTGCTGAATTTTTTCAAACCTCTCCTGGGTCATGTACTCGGCTATTGGGAAATGACCATACAGATGATGCATTTCCCAGTACTGCCTGTATTTTGGAACATGTACAATAGACATGTATATTCTGACACCTAGAAATGTGCGTATGTCTCCAGGACAAACTGGACTCCACCGCTTATCAACCTTGCCTGCTGCAGCCTGCCTCTGTGCAGTATAGCGGTTAGTTTCATCAGCAATAAGCGAGTACAGTTCCTCTGGGAACATCAAATTGAGGAAGTCCACCTCTGTGCTGTCTGAGTCCAGGTTGGTGACTGTGCCGACTGGACACACAAAATCATCGATGTGAACTGGTGTTAGGCGTTTCTCCCATG